>NW_008344488.1:3866629-3882513 GCF_000622305.1 Nannospalax galili | reverse complement strand
GTCAACCTATCTAGAGGTCTTTGTTTTAGGAGGGCCAGCTGTTCCTCATCTAGCAGTATTCAGTTGTCAATATTCCTTTGGATAAGATTGGGGTGTGCTGTTCAATTTCCCAGTTCTATGCTGGGTTACTATCTGGGAATCCCTTTGGCCACCCTGGCCAACAACTCAGAAGGTGGTATCGCCTGTCTGGCATTGTTGCTTCCTATGTAGCCTTTAGCGATACATATAGTCTCTTATGAAATATTATTGGCCCCTTTAATCTTTGGTTATACTTTCCTTTTGGGTGTTTAAGGCCACACAGTTGGTCCAGATAAACTGATTTATTTTTATTATTAAGGTTGTTTAAGGATCTGTTCCTCAGGGGTCACATGGGCTTGGGAGGAGACCCTGGCTCCTTTCTTTTACCAGTTCCACCTATGTGAAGATAAGTCAAAGGTCCTGCTCGACCATGGTTGGCTTCGCTTGGAAGCATGGAGGAAATGATTCCTCTGTGTTGACCCTCCTCTTTGTAGACTGGACACTGGTTCAAGTCCATCCGGTGGGGTCTCCTCAGCCTCCTTGATCAAGAGGACAGGTGACCCACCACCATTATAGGACATTTTGAGAGATTTTTATTGTACTTATGCTTTCTTAAATTTTAATGTGCATTGTTGTTCTTTGTCTATGAAAATAATTACATTTACAAACATAACATGTCAGATAAACACTGACAGTCTATGACCTGAATCATCTTTCAATTCAATAAGGAAAATGTGACATGATCACAAATAAGTCTAATATGATATGGAATATGATAAGTACTGCTGGATGGAGAAGTTATAACAGGTGAGAAACTAAAATTATGCCAATTTGGAGATTGAAGAAGTTTGTAGAAAAAGAAGATACAGAAGTAAGCATCATGGTATAGGCAACTTGTTCTGAATCCTGGTCAATAAGCTGTTACACTGGCATTCAGATCCTAACTCAAAATGTACAAAAGCCCTAATATACTAACAGGTGTGAATTACAGCTCTTCTTCTCTTCCTTTTTCAAAACAATGAAAATGTTTCTTCTTCTCAAGATATAATGCAACATTTTCCTCTTTTGGCTATTCCAAATCAAATCAGCATGTTCTGTTTCTTGAACTTTCTGTTGCAATTAAACATACTATAATAATGAAGATGCTATCAAGTGATATTACTTTTTCAAACCAAATGAACTTCATGAGTGTGTACTATAATACTATGCTTGAATATTTTGATACTTTGATTCAATTGTCCCAAGACTCTATTAGAACATAACCATTATCCATTTCTAATGCTAGATGTCAGTATCATAGCAATCTAATAAAATTTGCTACTTTACTATGGAGCTCTAACATACATATTAAAAATAAATAATAACATCCCATGGGGAAACATTAAAAACAAACTCAAGTTCAAGGAACTTGAAGGAATTTGAAGGATGATATGATTTTAAAAGGATTAAAATTTACATAAATAAGAGACAGGGCAATGACAATCTGAGCTACTCTCACATTTTCTCTACGACTTCAACAATAAACCTGTAGATATTCATACTGAGAGGCATTTTTTTTCCTCCCAACTTCGTTCTTTTAGAACAAGGGCATAAATAATTTTTTAATTTTTTTTTCTCAAAAAAGAAAATCTTCCCTGAGAGCCTTGACACCTCAAAGCACATCACTTCTAAACTTGTTCACATTTGAAGGAGGGTTGTAGGCACAGCACAGTACAACACCAAAAAAAATAGGCTGAAGTCCCGTAACTCTCCCTGACAGATTCATGCTGCTGCTAATCGGTTTCACACCAGGGAGATCCGCACAGTAGAAACATGCAGATGGGAAGCGGCACAGAAGTCACTTGGAAAATATCTGAAAACCAGAGCTTTCCATCCTCACCTCTCTGTGCCAAAAACACAGAAACATATGCTTTCTCCTTCTCTTTTAGTGAGAGTGGAGAAAATTAGTTTATGCTAGATTAATATTGTCTCATAGATCTATGTTAGTGGGTAACAACAGAATTTGGCATTTTCAAGGATAGTGAAAAAAGCATTAGTTAGTGGTTCTTCTTTATAAGACAAATTAGAAAGAGTTTCTTTCCAAGATTTTTTCTTTCATACCATTTTCAAAATGAAGAATTAGCTCTCTGAGTCATTCTCAGTATTGGCTTAAACTTAAGTTGCTAGTTTTCAGCATCTAATAAAGAGGTAGAAGAAAAAAGTAAAATCTAACATCTCACAGCCAAGTAGAAAAGCTGAGTCTGCAAAATAATTGAACTCACTTATTATAGATTTCATATAACATGAATAAGTGAGTTTCTTTGTCAGTTTCATTTAAATGGACATTTTCTAAATGCATTTCACATCCATTAGTCAGAATGAAAGAAAAAAAAAAACATTTGATTTGAGTTTAAAACATTAGATCACTGATAAAAGGAGAAATTTAGAAACAAGGGAGTAGTTATTTTTCAGGTGCTCTTGCAGTGGCTTGGATGAGAGTATTTGATCAGACTAGCTTCCATGTATAACAGCTGTCTAAAGGTTCATTATTCAGGGAAAGGGAAGGTGAGTGATAATCTAGCAGATGAAACTGAAACTAATGCCAAATATGGCCTCTACTGCATGAGAAAAAGCGATTGAAACAGCACCACCATCCAGCATTTTTATCAGGTGCAACAGTAAGGCAGGAAAAGTGTGTTCCAATATGAATTATAATCAAATCATCTGGCTAAGCTGTCTCACTTTAAAAAGAATGATTTCAATTGGATGCAGCCTGGCAGTAGAGGGTTTCCCTTACATATAAAGGAGCCTAGCATCGGTCTCTAGCACCAAAACACAAATAAACTAAAGTAATGAAGTCATATGCAAGTCTCAATTCTTGGTCTTACCTGATTTACTTTCTTTGGATTGCCTCAGTTAAATAAATTAATAATGATGGATAAGAAATAACTCCTTGTGTTTGGGAAATACCAGATAATTACTATGTTAATTGACAAAGAAGAGATAAATATTTTTTCTGCCCTGTGTTAAATTCCACACATGAAACTTGACCAAACAGTCTTTAACCAATGATAAATTTGGGTAAAATGTTCTCAGAGTGAAGCAGACTATAAATGTCCGTCCTTCTTCTAAACAACGTTTCTTTGCTAAGAATATAGTCCACATTTGTGCTATGTAGAGTATACATACTACTTTGAGAAGTAAGCCTATAAAACCTACATCCTCTCTCCAAACATGCACAACAGCTAATACTTTCTTTTAAAACACATGAAAATGTATTTTTCTGTGGGTGCCCTCTGCTTCTTGGGAAATCATCAGATACTCTAGCTGTGCAAATTCCCATGGGCTTTTCTATATATTTTAGGGATTGTCATATTCAAATGTCTTATTCTGCCCTTCAGGTGGGTGAAATAATCTCTAGGTCCACCATTAGAAAATATTTTTCCTTGACTGATAAAAAAATGTATTCCACAGAGCATGTGAATGTTTTAGGTTGTATAATTTTACATAGTCTTTCTGTAGTGCTATCAATCACTGGTCTTAATAATCCTTGAGATTTTGGATTTGAAGGATCTGTTAAGTACTTTTTAAAATTTAAATCAATTAAAAAATTAATGATCCAGGATAAGAGGACAAAAAATTATCCTGGCATACATCTTAGCAATTCCCTAAATCAAAAAATAAAGTACATCCTAAATTGTATCAGAAAAGTAATCCCTATGAAATTTATACATTTTGAGACTAAATATGACTAAAACACAAATCATTTTTACTTACTACAAAACCTGTTGCATTTCTATCAAACACATTTCATAAATGCATGATGTAGACCCATTGTTAAGCTCTTTATCAAGCACAAACAGCTTGAATACAAAACACTTTCCAATTCTTAAGTGTTCAAACACATTAAATTCTTGATTGTGAAATGGATGTTTAGGGACATGGATCTTACAGATTGTTGATGGTAGAGTTATCTAAATCTCATTCAGGAAATGAAAATTTCTCCAGCTGTTAAACTGCTAAATCTTGTCACTTTGATAGAGAGGTTAGGCAACAAAATGAACAGTCCTGTCCATCAAAATATTCTAGAAGAGAATATCCTAGTCTTGTGGGGAGAGGAATGACACCGGAATATGAAGAAAGATCACAAGGAATTTGAAGAATCAGGAAAACTCTAAACACTTGTGAAAGAAGAACATAAGAATTTGTTGCTAGAATTTGATGCATTTCTAGAATTACAAAGAAAAAACTAACGCAAAGTCAGGACTCAGAAATATTTATTGCAATGAAGGTTTTAGCTAGAAAAGCTAACTGTAAGTATTTGGTGGGGTTTCTTTTATTCAGTATTCATGTTGCCTGAATTCAGATGGTGACTTATGTAGTTACCACAATGGGTGCTTGTATTCCTTATCATTATTTTGGATTTCAATTTCATCATTTAACCATCGCTGGAGATGTATTCTCATGACAAAAAAAGGAAAGAGAGAAAAAAGAATTTTTTTAAATGTTTTCAAAGGGTAGATTTTCTTTAAATATGTGTGTGTGTGTGTGTGTGTGTGTGTGTGTGTGTGTACGAATGCACGCATGCACGTGAACTTATACCTGTTAGGCAATCTCACTGGCCCAGGAGAGTTTTCTTTATGAACACTATATCTCAGTATTACAGGAAACAGAAGGCACAATGAGAGTGAAGGAGGATCCATTTGTTAGTCCTTAATTGTTGTAGAAACATGAAATGTCATACTTCTTATAATGCAAGAGACCGAAATCACATATAAATATCACAGATCCAATATATTGAAGAGCCACATACATCAAAATATTGAAATTAATTAATGAGCTATATAGTTCAGTGGCTTTACTTCCCTTTGGAGATTTGTTGTTTTTGTTTGTCTGTTTTATTTCAGCATAGAAAATGATGTTCTGGAAACATGAATGGATTTACCCATTATTGCACCTATTTAAAGTAGTAAAAAAGAAACCAAAACATGGGCATTTTCTCCACAAGGACAAGAATAATTACATTTTCATTATTGCTTGCTCCAGAATATACATATGATTAATAAGATTTGCTTCTATCTCACTATTGAAGACATATTTCATTTTTTCAATTGATTTGTGAATAGTTACTAGTGACAAGAGTCTTACTATGTGAAAGGCTATTTTCACAATTTACCCCAATCCTCCATCTGACTATACATACATTTCTCTTGTCGAAGAAGTCTTAGGGGTTTGTTCAAGCCAAAGGCTACCTGATCCCTCTTGTTTTACAGTTACGAGGCTAGCCTACCTGCCTAGCCCTTGAAACCTGTTCCTCTCCTTTGGTTATTACCCAATGGTGGCAATGTGGATCCTGATTCCTGTATACACAGACATGGGCCTCTAACTTAGGTCCCCAAGGCTGTGTCTCCTACAGATTATTCATAAGACATCTAGATTGGATGATACTTCCCAAACAAGAACGTGAACTTTTATTTACTGTGCTGCAGTCAGTCCAGTGATAGCAAGACTATCATTATGCTTTCATGCAGTGCTTGGAAGGATTTATATATTTACAATAGCTTTTGTGTGGGAAATAAAAAACAAGTATAAACATTATAGTGACTACAAGGAAATGTAGATAGTAAAATATTTCTAAATATGTCAATATTAGAGAAAGCTAGGACTAAAATGCACCTGTTCTAAAAATGAGATATAAAGGAAGTTTAGAACAACAATAATGCTGTACAGAAAAATTGACAACTGATTTAGTTTAGAAACTTTGTGTCTAATAAACTGAATCAAAAACAGCTGTCCTGCATCAAACACAAAATAAGCAAGTTCTTGTGTTAAACTTGGTTCCTTCACTAGTATTTTCCATTTTCCATTATGACAATTTTTTTCTTTCTATTCAAATACTGAAATTAATATACTGATTTAAACACTTCTCAAAGAGTTTCACAGAGTCAGGAGTCAGCATTTACAATTTTCAAATTTAAGGTGATGTAATTCAAGTGTTCCTGAAACAAACATACGCAAAAGCAGCTTCTTTCTGGGGAAGGGCATCCTGCCAGCAACAGGAATGCAATCAGCAGTCTCCTGCCTCTCCTTCAGGGTTTACTTTCTCTTTGCAGACCCACCAGCTCAGGTCACACATCTCTATAGCCTCTTAAATTCAATGCCTAAGCAAAGCAGAAGTCTAAAGGCCAGGACATTTCTGATGACGACAATGGGAAATATTTGATCCCAGGTGGGTTTTCAGACTTGGGCTGCCAGGAACAATCCTACTGTTCCTCTTCAAAATCTGTCTTGTTGCTCCTTCCTGTTACAGGTGTTCATACTTCCATAATAAAAGTCTTTTATTCTAACTCCACATTGACCTCTGGTTGTAGAGATCCCAGCTCATGCTAGCTTTGCATTACACTGTCCAAGAAAATAATGCCTTATACAGACTGGCCCATCTTCTCTCTTGACCTGTATAGAGAAATGATTCTTATCTGGGAACTTCTTCATTAGCTCACAAATGGTATGTTTGAGTATTTTGTATAGAAAATTATAAGGTACAATTAAGAGGAAAAGTTCAACTGAAATGATTGTTCTATGAACACACTATATCTACTCCGAATGATTCATTATGTCTATGTACAACAGTATCTGCCAAAATTTCATTTAATTCCACATTGTCAGATATTCTTTTAAATATAAACATGTCACTAGCTTACCACAGAAGGGATTATGAAACTGAAAATAATTGCCAAAGTAAAAATATTTTGATCGCCTTAAACTATATGCTGATACAATAGCAATTTTAAGGAATGATTACTAGGTGACAAATACTTTACCTATTGTCCTAGTTTTTTTCCTCCATTGCTGTGACAAAACATCCTGACCACTACCAACATGGGGAGGAAAGAGTTTTTTTGGCTTCCATCTCCTGGGTCACAGTTCATCAGGGAGCTCAAGGTAGGAACTCAGGGCAGGAACCTGGAGGCAGGAGCTGAACCACAGGCCATGGAGGAATGCTGCTTACTGGTTTGCTCCCCTGGCCCCTGCTCAGCCTGCTTTCTTATGCAACACAGGCCCCCTGCCCAGGGGTAGCACCACCCACAGTGTGCTGGACCCTCCCACATCACTCAACAATCAAGAAAATGTCCCACAGACATGGACACAGGCCAGTCCTATGGAGGCAATTCCCCAATTGAGGCTCCCTCAACCCAGGTGTGTCAAATTGACACTAAAGCTATCCACCAGACCTATGTTATAGCATTTATTTATGAAACATACGGACATTTTGTTTAGATTTACTTAGATACAAAATCCAAGAAAATTTTTTTCTTAAATTTTGTAAGTACCCTCTTGCAATATGAGAGGCCTCCTTTGAAAGTGTATTTCAGGGGAAGATTTCCTCAAAGACAAGGTGTTTGGCTTAAATTAGATAGTGTAAGAGTGGCCAGATGGGAAACTCAATTTACATTTAATTTTGTTTTCACTGATTTATCAACTATTCCATTGACAAAGAGAGGTGTGACTTCGTGGAGTGAGAAAATGCTATTTTCTGCTCATAGTTGCATTAAAAACATCAAACCACAGCATGTTCAAAGTCAGTGTTTGACAACGTTTGCCTTTAATTCTTAGCTGCCTATCTTCGGAGCACCTACTGCCCTCAATTCTAGAAGTTCTGCACTTCATTATATGACAAGCCTTATAAGGGAAAAGGTTCTACATAAGTGAAGAGTGTTATCATTGTCCTAGTTTGTACAAACAGATATTTCTGCGAAATACATTAAAATCTATAAGGATCTCTGAAATTCCTGCATTCTTTTACTTCTCACATTTCTTATAATTGAGAAGATACAGACAATTGCATCAATACTAAAAAAGTTTTAAAATAACTCCAAGTTTTTCTTTTTTAAGCAAAGCAACAAATTTATAATTTATTAAATTTCGATCTTTATACAGTCTTAGAAATTTAACTGCTTGGACAAAAGAAATAAAAGATACTGAAAATACTTCATATACCAACAGGCACAAATAGTAATTGTGTACATTTTACAAATAAAAATTAGCAGTCTTAAATATTAAATATGTTACTTCAATGTCCCAGGCAATTCACCACTTATCAGATTAAGAATTTGACCTTCTCGTAACATATAAGTAAATTGAAATAGAAATACAAAACCTCCCAACTAAAAACAGCCCAGGCCCAGATGGATTCTACGATTTACAACAGGAGTCTACAAGACATTCAAAACATTCAAAAGAAAGTCTACAAACAATACTACTTAAATTATTCAAAAAAAAAATAGAAACAGAGGGAGAACTCCCAAGCTCCTTGTATGAAGCCAGTATCACTCTAATACCAAAATCAGGTAAACATACAACAACAACAACAAAAACTATAGACCCATATCCATAATGAACATAGATGCAAAAATTCTCAACAAAATACTTACAAACCACATATAGGCACACATCAAAAAGGTCATCCACTGTGAACAACTTGATTTTATTCTAGAGATACAGGAATAGTTCAATATACATACGTGAATAAATGTCATAAATCATATAAAAGAACTCAAATACAAAAATCACGTGGGCATCTCAACAGATGCAGAAAAGGCCTTTGACAAAATTCAGCTTGTATTTATAATAAAAGTCCTTGAGGGAACATACCTCAGCATAATTAAAGCTATGTTCTACAAACCCCCAGCCAACATCATTTTAAATGGAAAAAAAAAACAAAAAAAAAACCTGGAAGTATTCCCATTAATATCAGGAACCAGACAAGGATGTCCACTATCTCCACTCCTTTTTAATATAGTGGTTGAAACTTTTACTAGAACAATAAGACAAGAGAAAGAAATTAAAGGAGTACTAATAGGAAAAAAAGAGGTCATATTACCCTTTTTTGCAGATGATATAATACTATACCTAAGAGATCCCAAAAGTTCCACTAGAAAACTAGAAGTGATTAACACTTTCAGTAAAGTGGTAGATTACAAAATTAATGTACAAAAGACTTTCTGTATACCACTAACAAGCAATCAGAGAAAGAGTGCATGGAAACACGCCCATCACAATAGCTTCAAAAAACAAAAATATCTCGGAATAAACCTGACCAAAGACATCAAGGATCTCTACAATGAAATTTTCAAATCTTTAAAGAAAGCGATTGAGGAGGACACCAGAAGATGGAACAACCTCTCATGCTCATGATCAGAACAATTATTATTATTGTCCTACCAAAAGCAATTTACAGATTCAATGCAATTCCAATCAAAATCCTCATGACATATTTCACAGAATTAAAAAAAAATCTGAAAATTCATATGGAAGCACAAAAGACCTGGGATAGTAAAAGTAATCATGAGCACAAAGAACAATGCTGGGGGATTCCTATACCAGATCTCAAAGTACATTACAGAGCTGTAGTCATAAAAACAACATGGTACTGGCACAAAAACAGGCACATAGATCAATGAACATAATTGAAGACCCAGACACGAGTACAATGCAATTTCAGCCACCTGACATTTTACAAAGGTGCCAAGAACACACACTGAAGGAAAGACATCTTCAATAAAGAAACTTACAAAAGAAACCAAGTAATAATCAGTGGTCTATATTATTATTGATGGAATTAAAATGAAATAAGGGGATCAAAAATGGATGAACTACAGATAATGGATATATAATCTGATGATGTAGATACAGTATATTAAATTATGATAGAGGATGAATTACATGAGGAAAACAGTTAATCTGTATTGAGTAATTATAACTGACTAATAGAATAATACTATTTTTCTGAAACTTATGTGTATGTAGTATGAAATTGACCAGTGGATAATCATGACATTGTAATTTTATCAACTCCTGTGTGCTGGAATATTAGGATCCTCAGTGTAGAAATGCAGTTGTAATATAAAAGAATTTAAGGAATAATATCTTAAGCATGAATTAAATCTCGGTATTATATTACAAGGTATTTTAACTATGCTCAGTTTTTGTACACTAAAATCTAACAGAAACATTAATCTAGCTATCAGCAATTAGCATGTCTGGGCACAAGTTATTTAAAAGCAAATCCTAGATATTAAATATCTTCTCATGAAAGAACACAATTATCTTTAAATATTTGCCCATGGGGTCAAATTTGATTCTGAAGAAGCATCTGAAATTAGAAGCTGGTTAACACAATAATGGTTGGGTTGACATCCTGTGTATACGACCAGTAACATCCATGTTGATTGGAGATGCAACACATAAAATGCTCTGAGTTGTTTAGCAGGTGAATTTAAGAGAAAGGGCATTCTATTCCACATACTAATCAAGACATAAAGTCATATTGAGAAACTTAAAAATTAACTAAAGTATTAAACACATGAAAATGCTAAGCCATACTTTAGAGATGTGCATTTGGCTAACACAACCATTAAAAATTCAAAAGAACTGATTACTATCTGATAGGCAGTGCTTACTTTAAGAAAGAAGAAAGGAGGTGACATCCATAGCATGTGCCAATCTTCTTTCTTGCCCTGGGCGTAGTTACAAAATATGTTTATCTTATTAGAATTCATTCTGCCAGTTTTTGTATGTATGCTTTCTATGACTGTCTTTTTTCTTTTCTTTTCCCTGTTGTCACTGACTTTTTGAAGTTCATACAATATATTTGATTCTGTTTAGATCCCCTCCCCTCTCTGTACCTCTCTCTACTATCCCTTGTACAATTTTATAGACTCTAATATATATGCTTATAGAGTCTGATTTGTGTCTCAAATGTCCTTCAGTATGAGTCCAACCACTGGAGTCTTGTTAACCTACCAAGGGACACACCCTTGAAAGAAAATGAATCTCCCCCTCCCAGCACCATCAGTTGACAATGCTTCCTCAATAGGGTTGGGGTTTCTTATTCCTCATGTCTATAATGGGACTCTGCCTTGAGCTTATGTAAGAGTTACACATGCTGTCACCAGTGCTGTGACTTCATAGGAGTGACTGACCAGCGGTTTGGAAAACTCTGTTTCCTTAAGGTCATCCATAACCTCTGGCTCTTACAATTTTCCACTCCCTCTTCTGAAATGATTCCTGCACATTTGAAGGCAGAGAGGTTTGATATATATGTCATTTTCAGCAATAAGCACTCTGAAGCATCTTGTTCTCTGCACGTTGGCTGGTTGAGGTTCTCTTTGTTAATCACCATCTGCTGCATAAGGAAGCTTCTCTGCTGAGTTGAGAGATGCATTAATCTATGGGCATATCAATAAGTTATTAAGATTCAGGTTAAAATTATATCTATTGATCAGAAAACTAGTATAAGGTTCTTGCTGTGGACTGTGACCTGTCTAGCCTCAGGTTTCAAAGCCTAATGTAAATGTCAGGCATGGGCTCCATCCTTCTGAAGCACACTTTAAGTTCAATTAGAAAGTGGTTGGTTAGTCCCAAAGTATTCATGCCACTATTGCACTGGTTGGGCTTATCTTGCGAGGCCAATTGTTGCAGTAGTTCACAGCATTCACAGCTGGGTAAGGTTAATGATTAATCTTCTCTTAAGTTAGCACACATAGTACCTTTCACTAGATGTGAGACACTGAAGTCAGTACCTGATTTATTTCACCTTGTTTGTTCTACAACTCATATCCATAGTATCTTCAGCAATAGCACCTTACTGTGCTGTTCAGAGTAGAAAGTGTTAAATGGGGTGGCAAATGGAAGGGCAGGGCAGAGGAAGGAGGATAGGGAAGCATAACCAACACTAAAGGCCTTCAGAAAAAGCCTCATTGAAACCTATAAAAGCTTCTTAAAGTATATACATTATAAAAAGAGATTAAATCAATTAGCTTATAACAGGGGAACACTGTCCCTACAAGACATCATAAGCTAACAAAGTAAAAGTTCAAGGTCAGAAATAAACCCTTCTTTAGATGCTGTTGACCAGGGGTCCTACAGACCATCAAACAATACTGCCCACTGCCCCTGCTCTTTTAAGTAGGTTTATAAATAATACAGACTTAGAAAGATTACGTACAAATCTGAATTAAAATTCCAGTCCATTCATTACTATGCGTAAGGCTAGCAACATCATTTCATGGCTAGTATTTTCCTTAGTGAAATGTGAATAAAATAAGAATTCCCACACCTATGGTTGTTCTCAGGGTGAAAGTGTAATTACACATAGAACAGTCCATTCATTCTCTGCTAATATTATTTTCATTCCTTTCTTCTTTCCATGTAGTTCTATTTTCCTTTGACATTGCTCTATCTCTACCACATGCTAATTAGTTAATAACTTCAGAAATTTGAATGAATTGCATGTTTCTACAGGTCTACTCTAAATATTTAGCATGTGTCCCTCCAAACTGCAGCTGAATTCTGTCAGCAGAGGCTAGTGCCCTCGCCCAAAGGGCTGGTTTCAACCTGCATCTCAAATCCCAGAACGCTTCATTACAGACGGTGCCTCTTAATCCTAGTTAAAAATAATAACGATGATTAATATTTTACAGGGAAATGGGTAATAATTAAGTTTTTAATGACAGAATGCCATTTATCACAAAAAGCATGCTTCTTTCATGGACTATGTACTCAACACATTTTTAAAATGATGGATTATGCAAAGTTGACTTTAATAGCCTCTTAGTAATGACAGAAACAACCTGGTCTAGAAAGCAGTATCAACATAATGCCGAAACTAGAGGAAGTTTGTGGAATAGTTCAGGTGGAATTGAAAGAGAAGAGGACATGGAACTGTGAAGGGGGTTGTGGTCCACATTCAGGAGACCTGAGCCCTGCACTCATTTTACTTCTCATGACAATTCTATGTTTCCATGTCTTGAGAACGATATTAACTTGCAGTGACATCGTGATATGGATATGTCTCCATCCTACTAATGAACCAATTGCCTCACATAAGTGAGGTAGCAAGACACAGGCTACATGTTTGATACAAGGAGGTCTTGGGGATAAGTAAGCAATCAGGAAACCAGGGAAAAGGAAAGAAACTGAAGTACTCCAACCAGAAAATCAAAGTTCACAGCATTTTATCACCACATACAATGCTAAAGACAAGCCATCAACAGACCTGCAAAGCAGGCCAGACCACAAGGTTAAAAGCTAAACAACAATATAATGTAATTATCTATCTTCTCCTAATTTGAGAAAACACCTACTTCTGGGCCTTACAGGAGTCTTGCTACCCAGTCTGGCAAAAATGATTTTGGTTTTCCTTTCTACAAGTGATGCTAGAACATCATGGCTTCTGTTCATGCACTTACCCTCAAACTCAACACATAGCAGGAGCATAACTTCCCACACTCAGTCCATACATCAAAATGCTAGTAGAATTTTCCTGACTGGAAGCGAACTATATCTTCTCTCACCCCCAATAAATGCCCCAACTCTGACAAGTGGGTCTTTGTGATACAGGGGAAAAATAGCATCCCCTAGAAGGTCCTTAGTCATAACAGAATACAGGAATGGACACAAATGCAGGTCTGTTGACAATTTAGGACAATTTTATTAGAATTTAAAGAAAAATCCTCTGGGCAGGCAAGCTCTAAATTTCACCAGCTGCCTGGAAGAGGAGAATCAGGGGAATAGGAAAAAAACCATGAAGCCACTCTGGTTTAAAGTCAACCTGGGGGGTTAGACATGGTAGACTAGAGTCACTTGGTGGGGAGAAGGAAGCTTTAGAGAAAAAGTAAAGAAACCCAAAATGCAGAGGCAGCCCAAAGCGTTAGGGAAAGCATACTTAGAAAAAGAGAGAGATTATATTTTTCTGAAGAATTTAGGAATTGCTCTCCTGTGGAGAGCCACATGTCTGTGAATCAGATCCACAAGAACCCAACTAGGCGGCAGGAATTCTGGGCAGGAAAAGCTCGTCATCTCATTAAGATACTAGGTAATCCGCCCATGCATGTCCTCAGCATAATTTAAGGTGAATCTGCCCTCCTAGGGGTGATTTTATCATCAAGTGATTGACCTGGAAAACCTGGAAAGCTAAGGTTCCAACCAGTCCAGGAATTCTTTTTTTATGGGGGGAGGGGAGCAGAGGGTTTATTTTACGCAATCTTTTTAGTTTGTTTGTTTTGTTTAACGTTTACAAAAACTTTATTGAGAATTTCATACATGTATATAAGGCGTTTTGATCAAATCCATGCCCACTCCCTCCCCTCCAACATTCTCTCCTCTGAAGAGGTAACCCTAAAATCTTCTAAGGATTAGATACAAGCTCCCAAATACTTTGGCTTTTGTAGCAGAGTATGTTGCTAACAGGCCAAAGGATATTTTGACTTTTAAGCCAAGAAACTGGCTACATTTCCTTGGGGTCTTTTTAAACTGACTGCCTAGCCAATTCCTACCTCCTATTCTTATCACATCATCCTCTGAAGGGGTTACCCAAATTGCCAATGGGGAATAGGAATTCTTATTTTTTAACCAGTTAATTTTTTTTTTGACCAGTTAATTTTATAGGGTTTTTGTTACCTTAACATTTTGGGTCAGCCTGCTTTTCCCTGTCATAGCAAGTTTCAGCTCTCCACATGAAACAAACGTAGTTAAAGTAAGCTGGGAAAAGGGAACCCAAATGAGTAGGCTGGAACAGACCAGACTAGGGCCATGAATGTCAGGCATTTTTTAAATTATTAATTGATGTAAGAGGGCTCACCACTATGACAGGTGCCATCCCTAGGAAGGATGGCCTGGGCTGTATGATGGAACTAGCTGAGTAAGTGAGAGGAGCAAGCCAGTAGGCAGCTTTCTTGTATGTTTTTTGTTCCAGTTCCTGCTTGAGTTCCTGCCCTGCTTTTCTTCAGTGAAAGAGTGTTACCTGGTAGTATAAGACAGAATAAACCTTTTCCTGCAGAAGTTGCTTTTGGCTATGGGATTTATCTCTGCAATAGAATGCAAAGACCCCTTTCATGGTATTCTTTACTACTGCTTGCTCCTGCTTCATTATGAGCTTGTTTAATTAAGCATGGTGGTGCACACCATTAACCCCAGCACTTGAGACGCAGAGTCAGGCTCAGCTCTGTGAGATAGATTACAGTCTGTCTTACACAGCAAGCTTCACGCTATATAGGAAGACCCTGTCTCAAAAAACAAAACAAACACAAACAAAAACCTTGCTTGATCTTTCCTCTATCCCCGGTTCACTCTCTGGGAAGTTGCTCTAAATAATTACCTTACCCCAGGGACCAAGGAACTTCCCCACTGGATGGTAACAGAGGAGCTGGGAATTCAACTCACTTTGACCTGACCCTAAAAATTTTACTTATGTCTATGAAAAAACACAACTCTCATCTCAAAGGAGATGAAATAGTTTATTCTGGAGCCAAATATGAGTGACCATGGCCCAGGAACACAGATTCAGGTTAACCAAATTCCATGTTCAAGCGTGGAAACAGTTTCATGAAGTTTCTTTCTTTTCTTTTTATGGTAAATAGACAGTTTTATATTTTGTGTAAGACATAAATTGCTCCATATTTTTTTTCCTGGAAGATAATTTGCCATGATCTACTACAATAAAATAATTCATATTATTTGATTCAGAACTTGCACTTACAGAAATTTATCCTACAAAACTCTTTTTTTTAACATAGATCTATACAGTATACATAATATATATATATATACAAACTTATATCAGTAATACATATAATATTGAAAAACAAGTAGCAAAACATTATTAAAAATAGTAGAAAACCAGAACTGATCAAATCTCTGTTGAGTATAGAGCTTCCAAACAATATCCCATATAGCTAAAGTAAAATGAAGAATTTTTATTTTTAAAAAATGCATTGAGGGGCTAGAGAGATGGCTCAGAGGATAAGACACTGTTCTTGCAGAAGACCCGGGTTCAAATTCCAGCACCCACATGGCAGCTAACAACTGTCCATAACTCAAGTTCCAGG
>NW_008344488.1:3853890-3866306 GCF_000622305.1 Nannospalax galili | reverse complement strand
CTGCCTCTGCCTCCCCAGTGCTGGGATTAAAGGTGTGCGCCACCACACCCATCTTATCTTTCTTTTAAAGATATCTTTCTTTTTAAAAATATTTTATTTATTATTTTTATTTTATGCATATGAGTATATTGCCTGTGTGTACATGAGTGCACCCATGTCGTACAATGCTGCAGAAGTCAGAAGAGGGCTTCGGATTCCCCTGGAACTGGAGTTAAGGACAATTTGTAGCTGCCATGTGGGTGCTGGGAATCGAACCTGGGTCCTCCACAAGAGCTTTCAGTGCCCTTAACCACTGAGCCATCTCTCCAGCCCCTCATCTTTATCTTTCTACCTCAGATGCTGGTGTCTTTCAGTCTAGAAAATTGGTCTTCATTATTTCTTCCACTAAGTCCTTTATTCTTTAAATACTTTACTGAGAATTTCATACATGCATATAAGGTGTTTTGATCAAATCCATGCCCACTCCCTCCCCTCTAACACTGCTCCTCCCATATCGCCCCATCACTTTTTTCTATAGCAACAGAACAAAGAAAAGTCATAAATCAAGACACTTCTCACATACATTGATAAAAGCATTAAGTACATGGTTACAGCAAAAGAAAAATCTTAGCTATAGGCCTCAGGGTGCTATCTGATGACAACTTTTGTGTTGGGATTGGTGAGAGCTTGGGCTTTGCTAATTTAATATATTCCAAAACTTTTTTTTTTTTTTGGTCTTTTTGAGACAGGGTCTCCCTGTATCCCCAGCTGGCCTGGAACTCACTATGTAGACCAGGCTGGCCTTGAACTCATAGAGATCCTCCTGCCTCTGCCTCCAGAGTGCTGGAATTAAAGGCATGCACTACCACGCCCAGCTCCAAAACATTTTTATCTGTTAATCACAGGATGTAAAATCAGAAACAGAGGAAGAGAAGGAGTGACTAATTAGGGCTAAACATGGCACATGATAAATTATAAACAGGTTCTGGATCTGCAACATTCCGAACTCTCCACAGATGCTGAAGTGCTAATCTGTTGATCAACCCTAGAGAAAGTTCAGTCCAAGATGCAGGTCTTTTCTGGGGACTTTCATTCATACCTAAGTGAACTCTAAAATCGTTTCCAATGTTAATATTATGTGTGATTCATGAAACCTCTTCTCCAAATGAATTTTTAGTGATGTATTACTTGAGTGGTTTCCTTCAGTGACACCCATCATCTTCGGTCACTCTTTCAGGTGTAGCAATATCACAAAGCCTCACTTCAGAGTGCAGACTGCAGAACAGGGCTTGGCCCACTGTGAGGGCACACCCCCATAGATGGTGACACATACTTGTGGATCAAACCTGCTTTATACCTCATGACCTTTCTCGAGATCTTTTCTATTTCTGGAAATCAGACTGCTAATATTGACCTTGACTACAATTCTCAACTTTGTTTCTTTAAAGGAAATCGAACACAAGCTATATCACAAGAAGATAGAACAGCAATTATATTTTAAATTAGTCATAGCCTTTTCAGTTCCTGCAGCTTCTTGTAATGGAAAATAATCAAGAGGACAGTGTCATATAATACTAGGGCAACAGACTGAGCGGTTAACATGCTTGCATTGCATGACAGAGCTCTTTGATTTTCTTCATTATTTTCTGCACTGTAGTTTTCAGCTTACCTGAAATTATTCCACCCAGTTATCCAAAAGGCTTCATACTCCTGTTTTCTTCTTCTTAATGAAACCCTCATTTTCTTAGGCAAAGTTCTTATTTCTCTTACCTGAACAATTATAATCCCCTAACTCATAGCCTTCCTTTCAACCTATTTTTCCCTAATCCGTCCAACTCATTATTGCCATAGTAATCTTCCTGAAAGACTGCTATAATTATGTCATCTACCACTATTAAAAACATTTAATTTATTTAAAGGACTTCAAATTAATCTGATCTGGATTCAAACTTTTTCCAGCCTTGACTGTCTTCACCCAACCTAGGCAACAGCAACTGAATCTCTGCTATGGAATCTCACCCACAAAAGCTTTTACTCTCTCCATAGTAGATACTCCTCCAGATCTCTGCAAAGTTAAAATCTATGCCTCGTTTTGGAAACTTACTGGGAAGATACATCTTAGCTGCATATACAAAACTTTCTAACCCTTTATGAACATAATGTCTCCATCCTGTGGGGTTGGCTGCTTGACTTTGGTGTTCACTGACATTGGTGCTGTGGTTCTAAATTTCAGCTGAGAAAATATGGGAACAACCCTATGGACCACAGAAAGGAGGCATGGTGAAAGTAAAGGGAGCTCATGTTGCTCTTGACTTTAGCCCAGAAATCAGCACAATTATTACTATTTTTAGATCTCTTTGCCTTTAGCTAAGAAGGAGGATATTTAAAAAGATTTAAAAATTTAAATAGCATACTTTTAATTTTGAAGTTTAAAAAAGAATATACATTTCTTTAAAACCAATCAACAAAAAGAACTATGGATTAAGAATAACATTCAAAGAGTTTAGGTCCAGGGCTCTTGCATAGATGATTTTTTAAAATGCTATTTTAAGGGAAAGAATCCCCCATTTTCTCAATCCTATGGTTCCTTTTATAGCATTCTCCAAACTAAGTATAAAACATTTAAGAATTTTGTGAGAGAAACATACCTGCTATCAAAGCCATTAAGGACTTGGGTAGCTCTGGATGCTTATGCAATAAGCACAAGGGAACCTGTATGTCCTTGGAGCCCTTTGAAAAAATTTTTAGAAGAAGGTGAAATAGCACTACTGTGAAGTCCCAAGCATGCTGCATCTTGAACTTGACATAGCTTTAATAATACATTACAAAAACATGGTGTCAGCCTGGAGGAGCTATTGGGGGCACACATTTTGTTAAGTGAGGAAAGAAGATTTATAGGTGAATCACTGAAGAAGAGTTACAGTGAAACATGCCTTTGCTAACAAAAGATGGAAAGAACAATATTTTTCTCTGCTTTGTCAACATCTAATGCTCATTTATCTCTATTCACTACTCACTCATACATAATCACAATCACTTGATAAATTCATCACCATGGATTGCAAAGCTTAAGACAAGGTCAGAGAGCTTATGAAAAGAGTCAGTAATCTATCCAAGGAGGGCTGAGAAATGTTAATGGGGATAACCTGGTACACAAGGGACCTGGTTTTTATTACAAAAGTGACTGGCCATCACTCATCATCACAGTGGACCATCCTGAAAAATCCAGGGGCTTAAGAAGGACAGAAAAAACAAAAAACAAAAAAGCCCACCACACAGATCAAATCTGCCAGAAGAGTAACAGCTGCTTCTGAAATGCTGCAATAGAATTCTGGCTAGTGGAATTTCCTAGGAGGATGATTTTAGTCAGAGATAAAGGAGAATAGAGACACCAGAGCATCCTCATGTCAGTGACTCCCCTGTAGATCAAGCAACACTTTAGGATTATTGAAGTAACAAATAGCCCCAGTCTCAGAAGATTAACTGGTCAGGACTATAAAATCTTTAGTCTATCTGTTGGAAAACCCACCTTTCCAGTTTCACTGGTCAATCATCTGGTCATCAGACCCCCCTAGGAAGGTAGGTCCACCTCAATACATCCTAAATAGATGGGTGGAATACCTAGTGCATTAATGGCATAGTGAATTTTTCCTGGCTGGAATCCTGACTCCTAGTGCAGAGCCTCTGGGTATGTAGATCTCTGTAAGTCTCTCCTTTTCTTCTTCATATCCCTTTTCTAAATATGCTTTCTTTAATGCTTTGGGCTGCCTCAGCATCTTGTATTTCTTTACTTTTTCTTTAAAGCTTCCTTCTCCCAGCCATGTGGTTGCCAGTCAGCCCCGTGTCTGACCTCTATGCAGTCTCTAAACCTGTATGATTTCCTGGCCTTCTTTCCTTCTCCCCTCCATTCTCCTCCTCAAGGCAGCTAGTGAGAGATTACCATTCTGCCCTAAGAATTTTCCTTAAAATTCTAATGAAATTGTCCTAAAGCCTCCATTTGGGTTCATTCTTAAATTCTTTTATGAATGAGACTAAGAACCCACTAGGGAATGCTCTTTCTCCCCATGTCAGATGACTGCCCTGATCTTTGTTTCCTACAGATGACGTTATGACCGTTGTAAAGCACCCTGCTTTGTGTCCTACACACATCGCCAACAGTGTGACACAACACTCTTCCTTATTAGATCACCCTTCAAGTTCCACAGACTCTGCTTCATCAACAAGCTCTTCTACCTCTCTCCAGCTCCAGTTCAACTTCTGCCCTGCGTGACTGTGGCCGCTTGTCTTTCTGGCAGAGACAAAGCAGGGCTTGCTCCGACTGACCCTACTGAAGACAGAATGGGTAAGCAGGGATGGAAGAAGTAACAAAAAGAATCCAATTCAGTCAGCATCAAGACAGGAAGTCACCCACATCTCAAAGTTATTCACTCATTGGGTGTTTCAGAAAGTCCCTTCTCTTTCTTGGCTCTATACCTTTCTTGTTTGCACAAACTCAGTCTCTCTGAATAGGGCTAACTTCTCTGCTCTCCCCAGCATTTAAGTACAAAGGCAGCAAGTTCTGGATTTCAGGCCTCACTCCTTGAAATATATTTCAACACCACAATATCCTAGGAATTCAGGAAGATGTAAGAGTATATTAATTTGCAGGAAAAAAAATTAATACTAACTTGCTCAGAATCTCATTTTTACTTTATTTTCCACTAAAAGCTCATTCACGTATTTCCCCCAGTTTAAAATCTATGAAAAGTGAATTCTGATTTTCAAGTATTTGTTTTCTTCTGACAAGGAAATGACAGAATCTTTGAAAAGGTTTTATCCAACTGGGACATTCGAGAGTTAGTCAGAAGTTTAAGCAGGGTAGCTCTGCTGCCCTAATCAGCCAGTCTCTGGGACAGAGAGCTAGGGAAAATGGAAAAATCAGCTCCTCTTTTCACAGCAAGTCTTTCCAAGGATTTATGACTTATTCTCCCTCTGTCATTATATAAGAACAGCCAGCACTAAAAATAATCTTTACTGAGGAGTTTGCTTTTTATTCTCTCAGTGCACTTATTGCGCATGTATTCTAGGTCATCATGACAGCAAGGTGAGATAGTGAAGAAACAAGGAAAAGCAGGGCCGTATCAATAATAGTCTGTTCGTCCATGGTATAGGATTTTGTCTTTATCCTGAAAGAAATTCACTGGATAATTATCAACATAAAGTGAAGAGAAATCTGTCTTCTTAATTGTGTGATTTTTCACAGTAACATATTATGACATGACAACTATATCATAATAAGGCTGTTACTAAATCATTGATAAGCAACATTGCTAAACTATATCTGTTTTAAATGAACTTCTA
This sequence comes from Nannospalax galili, assembly GCF_000622305.1. Classification (NCBI taxonomy): domain Eukaryota; kingdom Metazoa; phylum Chordata; class Mammalia; order Rodentia; family Spalacidae; genus Nannospalax; species Nannospalax galili. The sequence goes on along the minus strand of NW_008344488.1, from coordinate 3,860,987 downwards.
ATCCTGTTTTAAAAATGAGGGAAGAGGTGAAAAGGGGAGCAAAATCCCCCAACTACCCTTAAGCATGTAAGAGAAAGCTCATCCTCATTGGCACGATGTTCCATGTTTTATCTTTCAGAACAAAAATGGCATAGTATGATTAATGTAGGCAAAGTATAAAGAAAATTGAAATATTCTTAATAAATACAGGAAAAATATATAAAATGATAATAGCATGGCAAAATGGACTTTCAACATTTTTCAACATTATCAGAGTTCTGCAAATCTGGAAAGAACCAATTATCTGTGTCAGAAAAATATTGGTAATATATGGCAGTATGTAACTGGTACTGATGACCCATGACAATATATCATAATCTAAGCATGTTTAGCAGGTGAGGAACCATCTGCACCATGCTCATGTATCATTAACTGACATGCTGTAATAAATTACACAATTAATACCGAATTTTACTCAATTATGTTTGCTTTAAAAAAAAAAAAACACTGATGATGCCTGAAGATGCCACAGGACTTATTTTGGAAGTTGGCCTCAATGTTGACATGCAGAAACATAAAAATGGAAAGGTTTGTGTGAGGAAAACAGCAAGGTTCCAGTCATCCTATTAATGTAAGAAGACAAATTGTAGATTACGTATGCAAAATACAAATATGTTTTGTTTATTTTCTCATTCCATCTCTGCTAAACACCCATCACTAAGTTCCACTACGCCATGAGCTGCATCTTCAAACACTGAAAGCAGTTTACACCTTCAAACTACTTTTGCCATAACTAGATTTTAATTTGATCAAGTATAGATTTCAACTCAGTTATAAACCATTCTTTTCCTACTTCTCATCTTATGTACAGGGAAGGATTGCAAATTGATGGATTTAGAGGATGCCTGGTCTTGGTATTACAGCATTAAGAGTGAGTTCTTGACTCTGAGTGCCACCTCTGAGACCTCCACTGTTATTCAAAGAGATGTCATCTTTTCTAATTTCCTGTGTTTTCTGTCTTGGTCTATTCTGTCATCTCAAACAGCCTGTTATTGCTGATCTTGGGAGTGTACTGGCCCTTCTCCACAACTGCAACACATAGACTAACTCACTCAAAAGTTTGTTATCTTTTTGGTACATCTAACCCTCTGAGAATTCACTGTTCTATAACACATGTGAGTCCCAGTCTATGACCTCAGCCATGAGGTCCCTCCAAAGATCCGGACACCCTAAAAAAGTATACAGAACCCAAGTTTTCATCTTTGATTCTCCTGTTGTGCATGTACATCTAAGATTATCTTGCACGTGTGTCCCAAATTCTCATCTATATTGTTTTCTCAAATTGTGCATCTGTGTTTCTTTTATTGTGTATATTACATTATGTATGTTACTCATATCACCAATTATGATCTATATTATTTCTTTCTATTGTTATATGTCTGGGATAGAGAGATGGCAAAGGGTCAAGACATTAGAAGACTTTTAAGACACCTTCTGGGATGGGAACGTTGCTGTCTGGAGCCCTTTCTACCTGAATGTGGCATGCTGCCTGTGTTGGTTTGAATGAGAATGTCCTTCATAAGCTCCACATATTTGGATACTTGGTCCCAGTTGAGAGCACTGTTTACAAGGTTTGGAAGGTGTGGCTTGTTGAAGGAAGCATGTCACTCTGGCCAGGCTTTGAGAGTTATTAGCCTTGGCCCATTTCTACTTTTGCTCTCTATTTCCTGTGCCTGCATGAAGATAGGAGTGTTCAGCTTTCTACTCTGGCCAACTCCTGCCACCATGCCTTCCTGCAGTTCCAGGCTCTTATCACTCTGCAACTGGTCATGATGTTTTATCTCAGCAGCAGAAAAGTAAATAATATGTTAAGTTTTTATTCTACTATAGCTGTCACAAACTGTGTGAAAGGGGATTTATGAAAAATTATCTCCTCCCAGATAGCTTTATTAAAATTACTAAACTGACTTGGTTCTATATTTTTTAGGCCTCGTGTGCAAAGCTGTGACTATAGAAGCCCTCAAAACTTCCAACAATAAAAGAATAACCAGCAAAAATAAACACAGTATCTCAGAGTTTAACATGAAATTACGGTGCAGTCTGTTGCAGATGATGCCTCTCACAGCTGGTCTTACCACTGTAATCTTCATTTTCATTGCTCTCTGCCAGCTCCTTCTCAGTATGTGCTGGCAAAACAATGCCCAACATAAACTAAAGATGCTATTGGTTCACAGTACCAAAGGATGAAGAAGGACTAAGACCTTCAGTCTACCCTTTGCACTTGGAGAACACAAGTAAAAGAGCCATGACATTAAGCCCCATACTGACAGGAAAAAACATGACCCCATTACAGAAGCAAGTTAAAATAGTAACACTTGACTTACCTAAAGGTGACATTTTGAACCTAGATAAAATAGAAAAAAAAAGTTTATGTGTGAAAAAAGAACTATTGTAGAGTCTATGAATTTGCTCACCATGTAAGCTGGCATTCACCCAAGACAAAGGGATTTAAAGTTACAATGTGATATCTTTTGTCCCTAATATAAATTTTTCTAGATACAGAAGATAGTGACACCTCATACTTTGCATTTATCTTAATACCCTAAGCCTCTGACACAGTAACAGAATGTATTGGGTACTTATTGAATTGAATTGCTTTGATTTTATTTGGAGTGAATTGAATCTTAGCTGATTATAAGGAAATAGGAACAAAAAGATTAAGGAAATCATTAACAGTAGACATTTAGTTCAAAGATTTTTATTCTTCAGAAAAGATTTTTGTTTTTCAGATTCACACAGGATAAAAACTATATAACAAACTATACAATAATTTATCTACAAAATAATTCTGTTTTGAAGAAAATGCATAATTCTGATTAACTTTTTAAAGAATAGGGTACATGAAAATTTTAGAAAAGTGGTTTTATTTATTTGTTCATTTATTTTTGTCTTTTTGTGATAGGGTCTCCCTGTAACCCCGGCTGGCCTGCCACTCTCTATGTACACCAGATTGACTTTGTAAAATGGACTTGTGACCTCTTACTCAATCTCTAGGATGCACTGTACAATGGCAGTGCACAGTAAGCAATCCAGAAGAGCCAGAAATACAGACATCCAGACTGAAGTCTGTGCATCCAGAACTGTGAGGGTTCTGTTCTTCATAAACCAATGGTTCTTTGTCATAGCACTCTGAATACATGGCATTTATAAATCAAATACTTCAAAGAAATACTGTATCATTATTTTCTCTCAACAAAGCAAAATGTTGGTTAAAAAAATATGTCCCTTTGAGGACTAGAGAAATGGCTCAGTGGTTAAGAACACTGGCTACTTTAGCAGAGGGCCCAGTTCAACTCCCAGCACTACATGGCAGCTAACAACAATCTGTAACTCCAGTTCCAGAGGCTCTGACTATATCTTTCGGCCTCTGAAGGCACTGTACACCTGTGATGCATGTACATACATGCAGACAAAACACTCATGTACATAATAAAATAAATACTTTAAAAAGTTTAAAATAAAATGCCCCTTCAATATGATCACATTTGGTAAAGCTAGAATTTTCCCAAGAAAAATGGGGGATAAATTACAATTTTGGTTAAAAAACAATAATTAGTAGATGTGAAAAACATTACCATTGAAATCTACCTGATGACTTTATATCCATGCTCAGATGCCTAGAAGCTCAGAAAGTAACCAACTGTGACTAGTAATAATCAGATATTTAGAGATTAGAAATGCATGTGCAAACATCCAATGTCATACAATTTTGGATTGCATTTTAATATACAGGAATTTATGATTCAGTTTCAACATGAAATGTAAAGGATAACTCACACATAAATCATCCAGGCATATTTTTGAGTTTTGATACACTGATTACCGGAATCAGAATCTAACAGCAATTCAACTTCAAACAACTAGAAGATGTATCAAACAATAGGAAAAAATTTGTAAGTTTCCAAAAAGTCATGCTTTCAATTTAACTTCATTTTAATAGTGATTATCCTTTTAACATTTTTTTATTAATTTGTGTGGAAATGTGGAGGTGGGGATTGATTCCACAGTACACATGTGGAGGTCAGATGATAGTTTTTCATAGTCAGTTTTGCCATCACCGTGTGGATCCTGGATATGGAACTCAAGTCTTAGTCTTCAGGCTTAGCAGCAAATATGTTTACCCACTGAGCCATTGTTGGCACCATTTTTATGTTAGTTATCTTAATAAATGCTAACCTGGGGCATGTATCTACACAGCCACAAGACAAACACAGTCACTGATTACAGAAATGTAGGTTGTCCATCTGCTCCAAGAAGCCAACTTTCCCAAATATCCTGATGCCCATTGTACAGGAGAACTCACAACAGAAGGTCTTGGAGTTTGCAAGAGTTTCCAATAGAAAAAAGACTGATCCTTTCACTCAGCCGTGGGATCTCGCCTCCATCATTTTCTCAAGCCTCTTGAGTTTGTTACTTTTATTTGTTCTTTCTACACGTTCCATCCCTTTTCCTACCTAAAAATAAACAATACCTCCTTTGAGACTTAAGCCAATGTGCAGCATTTCCTGAAATTCCCCCAAGTAGATTTTATTACATCATATAATATATCTCTTTTTAGAAAATTACAGATTTCCATTAAATAACTTGGAACGTTTTAATTACTGGTCTCATGGAAGTTAAAGACAGAACTTCACATGTACATTGTGATATCATGAATCCCAAACATCATTCATCATTCCATATTACTGAAAAGGCTTTATAATAGTGAAATGAATTATGATAATTCATCTTGAATCTGGAGAACATAAATATCTACTCAATAAAAGCAATTCAAGCTTTTTTCTAATTGGAACTTTTCATTATTTATTTGTTATTTATTTATTAATTATTTTTATTTTATGTGTATGAATGTTTTGCCTGCATGTATGGAAGTGTATTTGTCCTGCAATGCCCCCTGTGGCCAGAAAAGGGTGTCAAAGCCCCTGGAATTGAAATTAAGGATGGTCATTAGCTGCCATGTGGGTGCTGAGAATTAAATCTGGGTCATCTGCAAGAGCAGCCAATGCTTTTAACAGCTGACTCGTCTCTCCACCTCCTCATTGGTGCATCTTAAGGGAGATCAATAGTATCAATATCTTAACAAAGGAATCAGCAGAACCCTAATTGTGAGGTAGTCTTTAACTGTGTTCAGGGTGGTGAGAACTACACTGATGGCTCAGTTAATAAAGTACTTACCAAACAAGTGTGAAAAACTGAGTTTGAATCCCCAGCCCCTACCTAAAAGCAGGATACAGTGATCAAGGACATTGTATCAAACAAACAAACAAAAAAAAAGGAAGTGATAAAGGAAAATATCCAACATCAACTTGTACACATGCACACCTGCATGTACATGAGTGCACACACACACACACATACACTATACCTGCAAACAAGTGAAAACTAAAAACAAATGAATAAGCACAGACACTCAAGAGCTAAAACAGGGTAGTTATAACCATGATGTGCCCTTAAAATTGGAGGAGAACCACAGCAACTTCAAAGTTTTACAGTTATGATTCTGAGGCAGAAAGGAGCTGCTCAGCATTATCTAGACTGAGTGACAAAGTGGCCCTCAGTCTTTGGAATTAAGACATCTGAAAGGACATGCAGGACAGAAACTCTGGTTGAGAGAGGAACTTTGACCTACATCTTAATGTGCCATATGAGCGAGAAATCTTTAGAAACAAATAAATGTCATAATTAATTTTAAAAACAGTTTCAAAATCCCATACTGTCATTAAAATTGTGATTTACATAAAACATCCGTGAGGATGAAATTAATGTGTATGAATATTCTCAGCACACGAACATGACAGTGGTGGTGTCAATGTTAATTGGCTCTGAAGAAGTTGGTAGAGAAGTATTTAGTTTGGGTTGGGTTTTTTTGGTTTGTTTATTTTTTAAAACTATTACCATTGTATACTTATTGAATAGATGGAACAGAAATCTAGATGAGAATTCAAGGTGCGTTCAGACACTTCAAAACAAGCTATCCTTAGCCATTTACAGAGATGTCAGATAACAAATGTCAGAACTTGCCATCTGGACTGCCCCAGCTGAGTGACACTAGGCAGTCCTTTAAGTGTGGTATTACTCAAGGGATGTTGTTGATCCACAGCTCTCTACAATGAACTGTGCTCACCACTTTATGACAATGAGACTCCTTGGCCATGTACCTTCCTCCTGCTCTTGCTCCCAGAATCTTGCCAAAGCACATCAGCTTCCATTTCTTCCTCAGCACAGGCTATTCAGCAAATTTAACTGAATCTATGATATATGAATATCTTTCACTGCCTTGAGGGGATCATTTGGATCATAGTACAGTGTTGTAACAATAAATATAAAGAATAAAGAAAGTTGGGTTGTGTCTATTTGACCTCAGGATATATACTGAAAGTCATTCTTTTGGAAAAATACTTTTTGGGCTTATTTCTGTGACTTTTTGTAAATTTAAGCAAAGAACAAACATAATCCTCATTAATTGAGGGTTGCTTACATTCCTCTTTCTAGGATCATAATTTACTTTATTTTGTAATATTAGCTTTGATATAAAAATGTAGGAAATACTCTTAAATTGCACACCTCAATTATCACAAGCAGAATTTTCAAGTCAACACTTTCTATTAACTGTTAAAGAGGTAGAAAGACATAGGAAATTACTGGCAAGTTTTGATGAGCATCTTTCTAAACATACTGACAATGCCTGTATCTTTCATAAGGTGCAAATATCTTTTCCTTGTTCCCCTGAAAATATTTGATTCAAATATATGAAGCTGCAAAGCTATGCTTCATTTATCCCAACCTATTGTCTACTAAGTGTGACTTGATAATTGGAAAGTCCTTGATCTTTAATGATTACTCTCATGCCTTCATTTGCTTCAGAGAGCCCCTGTGAGCCACAGAAAAGTCTAGAAAGCATTAAATATAGGCAGCAGGGCTATTTTAATAGAAATGCTTTGCTACAGTGGCTTTGTAATGTGAATACATTTTTACTTTGAAAAGGAGGTAGTTCAGTAGGATTACATTTACTTCAAAATGAACCCAGCCTGTATGGTGTCTTTGTAGTACAGACCTAC
>NW_008344488.1:3807297-3853248 GCF_000622305.1 Nannospalax galili | reverse complement strand
TCTATCTATCTATCTATCTATCTATCTATCTATCTATCTATCTACCTCCCTGTCTACATACTCATCTATCTATCTATTAGGTGCCTACATGAACAGGTTTAGAAATGTGCTTGACTCTTAATGCTCCTCTCTATATTATCCTCATGAATTATTTAGCTTGCCGATGGTTATACTCTTGATTAAATTATTCACTTGATGAAATGGCATTCCCTGGGTCTGAAATTTTAATACAGAACTGTCTAATTTGCCTAAACACAGCTTACTCAACACAAATAAGGCTCTGACCACAGCCTTCCATCCACCTACAATAATAGATGCTAGTCCTGCGTCATTCACTGGCATTAGAAAGGTTATTCTTAGAATTCTACAGAACACAATTCTGTTTTCTGCCTCCACTTCATACACGCCTCATAAAAGAAAAATCATTTAAGTCACATTCCTAGAAGAAGGATTATTTTACTGGGATCTTTATTTCCCTTAAGATAGGCCTACCTTAAATGCTCCCTCCCTCCAGGCTCAGAGTGAAATTAAACAGGAGGCAGATTATGTCCAAATTCTTACAACCTAACACCCTTCACAGGCCTCATGCTCTAGGATGACAGGTAGAAACCTGCCCCATTTTTCAGTTACTTTTAATTTCAATCATGTTTTTTAATGACTTAATACATTAGCATACCCAAGTGAGCTTGAAAGATATGTTATGTCATACATTGGCCCCACATACCCTTCCTTTTGTCACAAGAGGGATGTCAGGGTGACTTCCCACCTTCCCCGAACAATCAAGAGTAATTAGTACTTCTTTGTGTTGCTGAAATTCTTGATTTTCCTACTATCCTCCACCTCATAAAATAGGCACAGGGGAGACAAGTGGTATTCGGTACAGTTTTTAAGCCACTAACTTCTAAAAGTGCAGCACAGTCAATGTGTATGAAAGAACTTTTGTCAGTCCACAGTAAGCTACTCATGCAGGAAGCAAGATAACACTTGAGAGTTAAGGTAATGGGGCAGGAAAGGAGTTTCTTCCTTTTGGACAGATTTTATTCACTGGAGACTGAGTTGGCAAAAGTTACTGTGATCTTTTTCTTAGGGAACATGAATACTTATAGAGCAATGAATTTGCCCAGTTTAGAAATTATGATGCAAATGTGGCCTATACAGAAGCTTGTGGCTCTACTCTCTGGTCCTCAACCAGCGCTGGCAAATCACCCAGAAACCTGTGGCATAAAATAAAGCTGTGGTCCCTTTCAATTCAGTCTGCTATAACCAAAACACCAAAGACTGGCTGGATTATAAACAGCATGGATTTATTTCTCAGTACTCTGGGAAAGGACAATTTCAAGACCAAGGACCTGGTCAAATCAGTGACTGATTCACAGGTGGCTTCACATCGAGTCCTCCAATAGGACCAGGAAAAGAAAATCATTTGGATTTCTTTCACAAGGGTTTCTTCCTGGAGACCTAATCACCTTCCAAAGGCCTCATAGCCTCAAAGGCCATCACCTTGGAGTTTAGAATTTCAACACAGGAAGTTGGACATGCAGAGCATAGCATCTGTGGAACTTGAAGTGCTGTGGTCCTGCACCAGTTTGTGTTTAAAAAGCCTCCAGGTGGTTTTAAAGCACTGAATTTATAAAACCCCAGCCTTGGTGAAAATGTTTTGCTCCATTATGCAGGAAGCTGTTCTTTTGGCTCTAGGAAAACTCTAAGGTGCTTAACTCCATATACCTGAAGGAGGATTCAAAGAGCCCTTCTCTCGCAAGAAAGTTGTTTACAGCTGTTGTCTGGATGAAAATTGAGTGGCAGTAGAAAGTTTGGTTCAGTATTTACAATTAATTAAACTTCAGAGGCACCATCTTTTTGATAAAGCCAAGCAGGATATCTCACATTTAAATAAAAATTAACACTTCATTTTATGTCTCTATTAACTCTAAGTATTCTTTCTAAGAGCAAAAAGAGAAGAGCAGGGTAAGAAAGTGTTTCTCCTTGAAACGTCCTACTAAGAATTTTGGTGAGCAGGGAGATCCAGAGTGGCACAGTGTTACTTAACCCAGCTTAGGAGTCCCTTCAGTGGGATGTTCTGGCTGTAGTCAAAGCTGGTGTACCAATGCTCCTAAGAAGTTATTTAAGATCTGAGAATTTTCTCTTGTTACTTACTTAAATTTACTTCACCCAGTGAAAAGCTCTCCTCATGTCTGTCACAGAGAAGTCCTTAATAGCTATTGCAACATATCCAATACTGTGATGCTTTGGAGGAGGACTAATTAACATATAGTCTGTGAGTTCCCTTAAAACTAAATTTTAAATTCTAAGAATTCAATCTTGAGTAGAAATTTTTGGAATATTTTTATTTTGAGGAAAGATGCACACGCCCTGAATGCTGAAGTTATTAATATATCATTTAATAGATGAACATATTGGATAGATATTGGGGAATACTAAGAGAACAACATGTTTGAAGACCCTACAGAAATCCAAAGCTTGTTTAAATATTAAGTTTTCCATCCTATTATTTGTTCATGTGCAGATTTGGGTACACATATACCTATTTCTCGAATAATTTGCAACAGACCAAATAAGTCAGGGCCAGGGACACCTACTCAAAAGACATCACTGTATAGATGACATTTAAACAAAGCTGGATGTGTACTGAAAGAGGAGATGCCAACAAAGAATACCGAAAGGGGCAGCTGGTGCAAAGAAACGCGGGGAACATTAGCACTGCAATAAAGTATCTTGCTTCAGGATGGTGGATCACTTTATAGAGAAGGGCAGAGATGGAAAGTGACCTGAGAAGACTCAACCACTGCTTAAACTGCTTTTTGTTTATTTTAACTTCCTCACAGTGAAGAAGAGCATCCTTCGCAACGTGCAGCACTATGTGACACATGGACAGGCTCTGAAGGAAAGTGTGAGTTGCCACGAAATGAGGAGGCTTTACATTTTAATCCTCTTGGAGATATAGGATGACTACACTAAAGGGGCATGATCTTCATTCTACAAATGGCTCTAAAAGTGTTCTAATCAGCAAGTTTACATTAAGCCATCATTGGATTCATGATTTTTTTAATATTTGCTGTATTCAGCTTATCTCATGACTTAACATGTCTAGGAATTTCCAGTACTGTTTCCCACTTTTGGGGAATTATATCCTATAAGCCTTACAAACTCAATAGAGAATATAGAATAGTAATTTCTCATCTTCAGTTTGGGGACATTCTTTTTTCCATGCAATTTAGTTAAACAATAATTCTGTTTTATTTTTATTTTTTGAGGTAGGCTGTCCCTATAGCACCACCTACCCTGAAATTTGCTATGTAGACAAGGTTGGCCTTGATCTCATAAGATCTGCCTGCCTCTGCCTCCTAAGGCAAGTGCAACTATGCTGGGCTATATGAGAATTCTTACTCTCACAACTGAATCTATAATTCAACTTCTGAAAACAAAATCTCTTTTCATATATTTCTAGGCCTTGGTACATTTAAGCTTGTTTCTACCAAAGTATTTGCATGACATGTATTAAACACATAATATCATATCTCTGTTTTCTTTTCCTTCTGATAGTATCCAAAGCTTTGGGTACTACGAAGCACTGGGAATATACATCTGTCTTCTGACTTGAGTATGTAGATCGAAAACAAGCCCCTAGGTAGCACTGGAAGTGCTGTCATCATTATTACATCATCATCATTACATGATCTTCCATACACCAGGAACTGAGTGACATAGTCATTGATACTTTGAGAGCAGAAAGTGGTTATGAAGAGGGAAGAAAATGGCCCAGATTGAATCTCAAGGTACAAGCAGACCTCTTTCTCGTGGTTTTTCTCTTAAACTCTGTTGTCTATAAATAAACCAATTTTTTGTTTAACAAACTGTGTTGCAAGAAAGCAGCCATTTGGATAAGATCTTGGTATGTGGTCCAGTGTGTACTCACATAAAAGCCTATAGCTCCTGTGTGGTTCCTAACAGCATAAGAGGGGGAGAAGGAGTCACCCAAGGTCATCTTCTCATCCTCTCTCACTACTGTGTCCCAGCACAGAGTGCCAAATACTCCAGAAATGTTATATCTCAATCTAGCATTCAAAATGTTATGAAGCTTTGGGTGGGGAGATAAGTCAGTGCATAAAAAACTTGTCCATAAATATGAGGACTAGAGTTCAGTGCACTGGTACTCATAGTAAAGCCAGATGGATATGTTGGTTCACCTACACAGGGCTCCCAAGGGAAAGGCCACTAACTACACTAGCAGAAACAGAATGTTTCAGTGTGATCTCTGCTTCGGTAAATAACATGGAGAGCAATCAATCATTTGCTGGCATCTATATGCATGAACACACACCTTCACATGAAGGCCCAGACACGTCCAAACACACATATATACATTCACAGGCACCTGCATATCCATGTACCCAGACACATGGGAAAACACACACACACACACACACACACACACACACACACACACACATGCCAAAAGAGTTATAGTAGTTTATTTGCCAAAATAGATGAATGCAATATTCAAGCATTTTGTTAGCCTAATCTAATGCTTTTGACTGTTTAGATATATAAAATGTGAGGTTCTTTTGTGCATTTAACTTATGTCTCATTCTCCTGTTCAAATATTAAAAAGAAACCCTCTAAGAATTTGTACTTTGTTCCTTCGGTTGTGTGGGAGCTGCTCACTTATTCCTCTTCTTATTTTTCTGGAGCAGTACGTATATGATAAGAGTGGTAACATTACCTAAAATGGAAAAGCTTTGAAATTTCTTGGAGCTTCATTTTCCATACATACTAGGCACTGTATCATTGGTACTGTTATTAATTAAACACTTCACAGGACTTCATAATCAGAGAGTTTAGCAGGAACTTGAGTGGCTCTCGGGTGATTAAAAAAATATATTTTCATGCATTATTTTTCAAAGAAACTCTGAATAGATTTAGGTAAATATATAGTTCAACAGTGTCACTCTTCCTTGGAAGGGAGTATTATGCGTGTCTATCCTAGCTCTAAGAACACTTCAAAAGGGCGTTGTTATTTTTAAATACATTATTGTGTATTGACAACTTTAGAAATGCTTCATCTTTGAGTAAAATTGTGTAGTGTGTTGGGAACCTCAGAGCCCTAATATGCTTCTCTTTTGCCATAAGGCAAAAAAAAGACACTCAATACTTCTGTCCTGTAACCAAGGTAATCTTCATCACAACTGTTTTTCTACTTTGTAATTAAATTTTTCTGTCTTTAAAAATATTAATTAATTTTATTCCTAGAATGCAAACAGTAATTTGTTAAGAATTCTCTTCTGACCCACAATTGGTATCTCGTGGGCTAACAAGTAGCAAGAATACTGATTGATATGAAAATCATCCACGTGGATGCTCTTCCCACTCCACATCATAACGAAAAATGAGAACTTGACAATGTGGAGATAAAGAGACAGGAAGAAACCAATCTTTAGGAAATTATCCTTTCACCGCTAATTCTAGGAATAAACTGAGCACCAAGAAACCAGCACAGGCAATGTTACCACTTATGGACAATCCAAGGCAAATCATCCATGAGGTGAACCACATGAGAGAGGTTCCCTGCATCTTCTCCACTTGTGCAGAAAATGACTCAAGCAGAAAAAAGTTGGAATTCCCAATCAATCTACTTAGACACACAAAAGGGAAGTTTTAATTATATTTTATGTGATGCCAAGAAAAGGGAATGCCTACATAGAGAAGAAAATTCTTTAATCTACATTTTGATCTCATCACAAACTTTTTGTATATATTCTGCTAAATATTAATGATTTAAGAGCCCACAGGAAGTCCAGGTCCATGTCCTAATGTATAAATGGAAAAAATATATTGTTAACATCTAGAGGTCTTGAGATGTCATTCATTTTATCTGCCAATTAAAGGATTAAGAGAGAGAAAAAAATTCTAAAGGCCCAATTAAAGGATTAAGAGAGAGAACAAAACCTCAAGGCACAGCAAAAAAACAACAGGTAACAAACTTTACTAAAAGTGAAGAAACACACACATACATACACTCACACAGAGAGAAAAGCTCTCTACAAGTGGACAGGGGATTCTGAAACTGAAAACTCCAAAGCCCCGAGAGGGATTTGGGCCTGCCAAGTTTGGGGCAAGTTCCCCTTCTCTAATTTTGGATTGGTCAACTCAAACAAAGAAGAAAGAGACCATAGGTCACAGCTCCAAGCTGAGTGAGCTATGTCTAAGTCTAATCTGGGTCTGATCTAAACTGGTCTGGACTGGTCAGCCAGAAGAGAGCCTTAACAGTGGGAGAAAAAGCCTGTCAGGTTTTTGTGCCAGACCAAGAAGAAACAGGAAGTGTGCTATCATTATTGCTCATCAGTGGATCTGTCTCCTATCAGTCCTTTACAATATCAATCCATATTCCAATAAAGAACATCTCAAGAACGGGATAGCCAGTGGTCCCCAAACCCCTAGAATGAGATAAATCCCTCTATTTTGTGTCCTCCAAGCTCTTCAAATTGCTCTGCCTTTTAGCATTCATCACATCAGGCTGGTTCATTCCCTGGCTTTTCTCCCTAATTTACTGTAGTGATGCAGTCTACTTCCAATAGTGGAGCATCTTGTTCTATCCATCTCCATAGTCCCTGCAACCAAGGCAATCCCTGTAAGATGGTAAGTACTCAATAACTATGACTTGAAATGTACTTTTAAAATATAATTAAGTGTGAGGCTTGTTATTGCTGCTGTTTTTATTACAATGATATAAATTATTTCTACTACTTTTCTCCTCTCTCAAAAGATAAAGTTGCAAGTATTGGATCCAAATATACAGGGGAAGAAACTTTATATCTGAAATGTGATTGAAATAAGAATTTGTCTCATAAGCCAGGCATGGTGGCACATGCTTTTAACCCCAGCACTCAGGATGCAGAGACAAGTGGATCACTGTGAGATGTAGGCAAGCCTGATCTTCATAGAGTTCTCGCCAAGCTGGGGCTACAAAGAGATCCTGTGGCATAAAAGACCCCCCCAAAGAAAAGAAATTGTCTGAGACATAAATAAGGGAAAGAGAAGTCAGCATGATGACACTGAGAACCCCTAGCAAGGTCAAAAGAAGACCAGGAGAGCAGGATGACCAGAAACCACAAAGATTTTGATACTGGAAAGTCTTCATCTGCCTTTTTGGTGTCTGTTTCATCAAAGGGGACACTGCTCTGCTCTGTGCCTAAGAGGCTGTGGTTCCCAGTCCTACTGTCCTGCTTGATTGAGTCACAGTGCTATCATTTTCTGAAATGATATTATTATCATCACATAGAGGGAGAATGTAAGGTTTGTGAAAGTGAGAGCTTTCAACATTTCATTCTTGCATCATCACCTACAGGAGCACCTACCAAATATATCAAAAACACACTTAATACATGAAGGAAGGGAACAGAAAGAAAATTTGTCTCATGATGTTTCTGAATGCAAATAGTTCCCTAGCTTTTATCCTCTTATTCCTTTATAACTTCTGCCTACTTCATTTACCATCAAATATTTTAGAGATATTTTTATTTTCCAAAAGATGGGATGACACATTTGTGCAATGCCTATGTTAGTGGTAGATTTAGAAGACATTTTTTAAACATGCAAGCAGAGTAGGTGCTAGGCACAAGGAATAGAAGTGAGACGAAAGCCATTGCAAAAGGTGGTCTGCTGCAGTCATCCAACTTCACGACCAGAGAAGAGAGGAAAACCCTTTTCCTAAGAAGGAACAACCTCTTAAACTCATATTTCTCTTCAAACTCCAGAACTCAGGTAACTTACTGTAGTATTTTTCCTTACACTGCCAAAAAATTGTACATGGAAAAAAGCACCCTGGGTTTAATTTCCTATTCCTTCTCGAGTCAATGCACTTTAGAAAACGTAAAACAGAGGTGCATACTTTTTATAACTACCTCTAGATTCTCGGTTTACAAGTTGGTGATGTTTACCATGCATCCCACGTAACGTAGACAGGTAGGAGAAGGAAGTCAGAGCTCTGAGCCCCACAATTTCTGATCCAAGCTACAGCAAGGACAGAACGCACACTGAATGGCAGCTGCAAGCCCTTAACTTGCTTGTGGGATTCTGATGCATCCAGAAGGCATGGCGGTTTCAATACACTCTGGGATGTGACAGGACTTTAATATTTTTTTCAACTGAAAAAGAAATAGAATTAGAAATGGGGGATTTCATGGCATTGCCATTTAAAAGTGTTCGATTTACTTGTGACCACCTAAAAATATCCTTCAGTTAGCTCACAAGATTAGCCTCTCTTCAGGGTTAAATCTTGCAGACATGCATTTTAAGTATGTCAAATCCATGTTCCCATAGCCTGTGTCTATGTTATATCATAGAGACCTAAAAAAGTCAAAACCCATCTCTTAGAAACTGGATGGTTGTTGTCACCAACATAAAAGCTTCATATTCTGTGGCTACTTGACTAATTCTCCCACTGAGGATGGATTACTGTGAAAGGCAATAATAGAGCCAATGGAGTCAATATAGCCTGAGTTGTAGTTACAAATCTTCTGACAATTCTGGGTCTAGGGGACACACTCCTGCCAACTTCTGTTCCAGAGCTACATTATAGGAATATCTGCACCAAAGTTGTAATCCCATTCAAAGAGTGATGAATTATGCCCCTGGCATCTGAAAGTCATAGCTATAGCCACCAATTAAGTGTGTGGACACTCTATATCCAATTATGAATTAAATGTATCCCCCTCCAACATGCATAGATTGAAGTCATATTCATCAATATTTGAAGATAGGACTTTGGAAAAAGGAATTGGTTTTTAGTAAAGTAATAAGGTTGAGATTCATGTCCTTTAGGACTCATGAATGGTGAAGGAGATCTTATTTAAGGAATGATGCTAGACAAACTGAACAAGCTCCAGTGGACAAACTCATACTGACTGACATCTGGGTACACAAACTTGACTCAGTAGGCCTTATCATATATGACAAAATTCAAGAAGTGCTGTGGGCTGGCTATGGGGGGTGAAGCTGGGGAAGGGGGCTAAATATGATTAAGATGTACTGTATGAAATCCACAAAAATTCAATCAAATATTGTTTTAAATAAGAGATATTGAGAGAGTATGTCATGAGAAGATGGAGATGGTCATAGGAAAACAGAAGAGAGATGCCTCAGGGGAAGATAAATTAGCTAAAACTTGATATTGAATTCTAGTCTCCAGAACTGTGAGAAACACATTTTCATCATTTAAGCTACCCATCCTGTGATTCCTTATTATGGCATTCAGAGCAGGTAACTATAAGCTTAAGTCTGCATCATAATGCTGTGTTTCCTTTTCCAGAAACGATCCAAATTCCCAATCCCTCTTTTTACTTTTCCCTTCAAATCCTGACCATTTTTTTCTGTCTGTCCTACATTGAGGAAGAACTTACACCATTCCTATCCCAACCTAACTTCCAAACTTATTTTCTAAGAGATTTTCATATGAAGAGCAGAAAGATTGAAAGCAAAACTCAAAGGCTAAGAGGTTACAAACAGGGCCCCGATCTTCCTCAATTAGTAATGCATAGTAATGAGTACACATTGTTTCATTGTAATAACAAATGGGAAAACGCTTTGTGAACAATAAGCCAGAGTAAGTCTGAATGGTTATTCCAAAGTATTGTACAAAAGTCTCAGGAACATGCACTTTAGAATGCAACTACCAGACTAAGTTTTTCCTCTTATTCTAAACTTTACTGTTCTTCATCTATTGAATTACTTTTGTTTATTTGTAAGACATGACCTTACCAGGGAGCCTTGCCATGTGCACTGCAGCTGTTTCTACTTCTATCATCTAGCCCAGCAGTATCCTTGGAATAAATTAGCTCTTTATCCACTTATTTATGGTTGCATAAAGTGGTACATGATATTTAGCACCCAATACATTCTGTGAAGATTAAATGACAAATGTACTTAGTGTACATTGGAAAACACACAGGATTTTATAAATATTATTTGAACCTTGAAGAATGATCACAAAACACTCAAAACTTACTGCACTTTGGAAAACATACAGGATTTTATAAATATTATTTGAATGTGGAAGGATGAACAGAAAACACTAAGTGGGGCAGTGATCATTTGGAATAGCCTTGAATAGTAAGAAGAAAAAAATCAACCCATAGACAAGTAGCTATATTATTTTATGTGTAAATTGAACAAAAGAAAATTCACTGCTGACATTTATTGATTCCTAGAAAGTACTCTTTTCACACTCAGGATACCACACAAATTCATATGGTTGCCGTGAGAAAAGACTGAAATGTTCTTGCAACAGTGATCCAGGATCCACTATATTGTATGCAATCCTGAGTTAATTATGTGAAATCAAGATTTTTTTTAAATTAATATAGATGATATATTAAAAACTGTCCACTAATGGGCTGGCTATCTATCGATGTGTTCCAAAGTACACAGTACAACTAATGTCTTAAAACAACCCTTCTAATTTACTGCTGGTTATTGGTTTAGGAATTTAGGAAGTGTTCAGGTAAGAAGATGGTCTTTGTTCCACAGGTATCACCTGCAGCAGCTGGGGTTGAAGCACCCACATGAAAGAGGTTCTTAATTGACATTCAGCCCCTGTGTTTCCCATCATTCTCTCTACTGAAAGTCTGCTTCTCCAGAGCCTATCACATGGATCAAACATTTTACCAAGAGTGGTATCTGAGTAGTTGCCCTGTGTATATGACAGCAAGCTTATAACACACAGGAAGTAGAAACAGGCCAGGTAAAGATCACTCCGGAACTGGAATGACATTGCTTCTATCATAATTCCTTACTGAAAAAAGAAATCACTGGCTGTCCATACTCTGGGATCAAGGGACAAGTAGCCCCAGTTACACAACAGGTACCAAATGATGGAACTGTGTGTGGGATAGGAATTATTCTTGAGGTTGTCCTTGGAAAATACAGTCTTCCAGAACTGTCATGAAGATTTTTATTGAAGGAACAACTCAAGCTATATTATCATACATCGGCGGATCTTGTTGAAGCATGTGGCTATTAAACTTCTTTTTATAAATAGGCTATTTGGGATCCAAGTACAAATATGTAGCAAAATTAATGTTTTAGTGCATATGCATGCATTTAGAGAAATGCCCCTCCTAAAGAGGCTTACAATATGGTGGGAACACTGATCAATTCAAATTATAATACAGTATAATTTTATAGATAAATTCATGGAGAACTCCCCAGGTAGCTACAAGAAGAAAAATAACAGCTCAAGAGTGAGTAAAAATAAGTCCTTAGTCTATAAAACAAAAATCTAGTTTCAACCCATTCTCTTTGTTTCTTTCTAGATTTCTTGGAGCAAGTAAAATCAGTACAACTGAACTTAACTATTTAAATTATTATATGTGTTTCCACTTTAATAAATACAAATGCTTTGAAGTCAAATATTGAGGTCTGGATTATAGTGGTATAATTTGAGGGTATATAATATATAATCAACAAGTATTCAAATTATTTTAAATGTAAACAATTATGTTATACACAGATGTGTAGATACCTGTTTACCCAAAGCATGGTGAAAATCTGATATTTACAAAACCTTTTTTTACTTTTTCTTTATCAACTTCAGTGAACCATAGTAAAGGGCATGATGATGAGAGGCCAGCACATGAAATTTCTACCAAATCAGAAAAATAAAAAGTAAAGGCAAGAAAAGGTTTCAAGAGCGTTCATAGCATTAAAGTACCCTGAAGAGAATCCACGCTGATGTTTCAGAGCAAATATTCAAAGACAAAGCAAAATATTCATGAATGTTTTCAATAATAACAAATACGACATATTCAAAAGGTAGTTTAAGAGCAACTTTTCCAGAAGGAAATGCACATTTCAGGTAAATCCTATGAATATTTCTACATGGCGAATAGTTTGATCATTATTAGAATAAACAGCAGACAAAAATGGTGAATGAGTGGCCAATGCTAGTTGGAGCCAGTTGTCACTTTCACAGACACAAGAACTGTAAGTCTGAATCAAAATAATGGATTTAGTTGCATATTAATGTATGTTTATTGTAAATATATTCCTCTCTCTCTCTTACAAACTAAGAAAATAACCACTTTGACTTGAAAGATTAGGAAAAGCTATTGCAGGGCAGGTGGGGTACATACATAGTAGCATGGTATGAGTTCCCTCAATGGGTTTTATTTTCAGTAAAAGATTTTATATAAATTTACATTAAATGATGTTATAAAAATTTGCATTGTTACATAATGAAAATTTCCACATAGCTTGCTTTAAGTATACTTGATAGTTTTATCACATTTCCTACAAGTGTGTATTCCTTTCTGTTGAATTTGGAGCATTGGGAAAATGAGCTGCTCCTTCTAAATCATGCTTAAGGCTTGGAAGTAACTTTTCTCTTTTTTTACCAGAAGAAAGCAAACTTCATGGAACCTTATTTCACATTATAAAGCATCAGAAATTTTTACTCACAATTTAAGATGTTAAGTTCAAGATCACACTTAAGTCTTTCATTTTGGAATTAATTCAACTAGTGTTGGGAGAAAAATCCCATTTTCAAATCAAAACAAAAGGAGCCTCATTAATCTGCCATTGTATAGCTTTGGAAAGAATACACTTTGTTACTGGGAGAAAACTGTTTCCCCACAACAAAAGGTTTTCTTAACTGAAATCTAGTCAGTAAGTATGCTCAAGATGTAATCTAAAGTCTCCCCCAGGCCCATTCCAGCCACTGCTCAGCTATCATTCAAAATTCTCAGTCAATTCCTTAAACAATGCTGACTTTATAACTACTTTTTTTTTTTATGTCTCAATGTGCAAATTTTCTAAAATCAAGTACCTTCTCTCTTCTGATGTGATTCCTCTGGTTTTAGCAGTAAGGGGGTCTTTGCAGATACACACTAAGGGGAGACTAGTGCGAGCAAATCTTTGGAAGCAGCTCCTTTTCAAGTTTTCCTAGTTCTTTTGCTGGTTGAAGCTGAAAATGAAATAGATCCTTTCCATGGTTCCTGTAATAATATGCGCTCTTACCTCTGTTATCAAATAATTAAATATTCTACAGTAGTTACTGGTGTATTTTGAAACATGGTCCCACTGCTGGATATTATAAATTTAATTCCCAATTTCAAAATAAGATGAAAGAAAAAGTGATATAGAATTAGTGTAATTTAAAATGTTTTAGCCTGGGGTTATTAGCTCAGCAGGTGAGTACTAGCTTAGCACTGGACTTGGGTTTACTCCCAAGAACCATAAATAAATAAATAAAATAAATAGAGCACTAAATTAATAATATGGTTTATTTTGCCTACCTAGTATTTACTTTACATAGTAAATTAAATGTGATTATATCTTGAGAAACAATGGAACTTGGAAACTTTTAGTTCAAGGACAGAATGTCAGTGGGAATGTGAATATAACTGCAGATTGGGCACTGGGTAGTTAATATTGACTCAATATAATGTATATACCTATATCTGGTTGGAAAACTGAGACTAGGGGCTTGACCTAGAGTTGAGTTACTTAGCATGAACTCTTTATGCTTGCTCTGCATAGGTCCTCAGAGTGCTAACTGGAGCTCCAACGTAGACAATAGTGTCTTTGGTGACAACATTATTTGGTGATGGGCCATCAGTTAAGGTGGATCACCTTAATATTGTTTCGGAAGCTATACTTCGGAATCTCTCTCTCTCTCTTTCTCTCTCTCTCTCTCTCTCTCTCTCTCTCTCTCTCTCTCTCTCCCCATATCTCCCTTCTTCACTCCCCTCTACAAGATCAGATGACTGCTTTCACAATGAGGCACTGAATATACCACCAGCAAAGGTTCCCTCACTGCAAGCACCGCCTTCTGCATTTCCTTCTCAGCGGACCCTTGATCTGCAGTATTTCAGTTTCAGGGAACCAGCTCTTCATAAGTACTGAAACATCCAAAAGAAATTCCTTTCTTTACCCTCAATGAATTCATTTCAAATAACAGAAAAATTAAATGGGTACACGTGAACAGGCAGAAGACAAAAGAAACTAGTCTTTGTAAAGCAAGCCCACTTGTGGGTTTCTTTCTTTCTTGACAAGTAATACTGAGGTCTTCAGCTTCCAGTGCACTGCTCTAAGCCCTGTCCTTCTGGTGCTCTGCCTTACATTTACCTCTGGTATACTGCTGTCTGTCAGTGTCTCAGTGATATTTAGATGAAGAGCAAGGACTTAGGAAATTCCAGCACAAAAGTACACACTTGCCTCTGAGAAAATATTCAATAATGCATCTGTTAGATAATATTTTTTTCAACATGGGCAAAAGGAAAGTTGAAAGAAAATACAATAATACAAATAGCAATAATATAATACTTGGGCTTACAAATGGAAGATGCTTATCCTTTGAAATAAGACGTATGAATACACAGGGCATTATTCTGCATGAAATAAGCCAGACAAGCATAAAATTTATCAGATTTATATCACATTTAGATATGTTCATTAGTTTGCATTTTGTTGTTGTGACAATTTATTTAAAGGAGGAAAGGTTTTTTTTTCAGGCTTACAATTTCAGATGATTTAGTCTTAATCCATCATTTCCTGTCTACTACCATGGGTCTATGGTGAGTTTAGGCATCATGGTGAAGGGTATGACAGGGTAAAGTTGCTCACTGAAGGTCAGCCAGGAAGCAGAGGAAGGAAGAGTCCATGGACAAAAACGCCCACCAAAACCATGTTCCTCAAGAATTTCTTCCTCCAGCCAGGCTCCACTTTCTGGTTTTCATCACCATGGAATAATAAAATCAAAGTATTAGTCCATTAAATAATGAATACACTGATGAAGGAAGAGTCTTTAGGGTCCAGTCACCTCTTAAAGATGCTCCCAGCTGGAGACCAAGCCTTCAACTATGAGTCTTTGGATGGGCAATCCTTAGATTCATACCAGAATAATAGGCAATCTAAAAAAGAAAAGTTTAAAGTCACAGAAAAAAGTACAATGGTGGATTCCAGGAGGTTGGAGCCAAAAGGGATTGAGATGTCTATCAAAGTTTGTAGTTTCAGGTACATAGAGCACAGCTGAATGACTAGAGTCAATAATAAAAAGCTGTACGGTTTTGTGTATAAGTGTATATGTATATGTGGTTAGTGTATGCATGTTCACATGTCTGTGTACAAGTGTATGTGTCTGCTCCTTGTGTAGAAGCCCGAAGTTGAGGACATGTGTCTTCTTCCATCATTCCTTGAGGTAGGGTCTCTTAATTAAACCCAGAGCTTGCTTGCTAACTGGACTGTTCTAACTAGCCAGCTTGCTCTGGGAGTCCCCTGTTTCTGCCTTCAAAGCAGTGAAATTACAGGTGGGCTGTCCATCCTCCCAACATTTTACACAAATTCTGGGCAATCTGAACTGCAGTCTTCACGAGTATACAGAAAATGCTTTCCCCAATGAGTAATCACCTCAGTCCCATATTGTATGCATTAATTCATACAATTCAATTCGTAAGTTCAAATATCTCCTAACAAAAAATCATTAATAAGTACAATGATAGGAATGTAGATTTAACTTTACTTAATCATTTCACATTGCAAACACATATAAAAGCACATTGCAGTCTATAAAAGTTTATAATTATGACTTATCAATGAAAAATAATATTCATAAAAAGTACACACTATTAACTAGTAGGAGGTGATTTTAAAAATAAAAATAATTGTACTGTGGCAAGCCAGTCCTTGTCACCCTTTGATGACAATAATGTGGTCAAAAGGGAAGGGATACAGCCTTGCATCCTAAAAAACGTCTCACTCCTGTTACACCTGCCCAAGTCTTTCCTTCTGATGCTTGCTTACCTGTTCCTCTTTGTTGTCTGACTCAGCAAGTCGCTGCCCAATTAGGAGAAGAAATCTCTTGGAAACATGAGAGCTCCTTGTTAGAATAAGAAGCTTGGGGTGACACTGAGTGAGAACAAGCTCTTGATTCCACTTGAGTGGCTATGAATGTCTCCAAGAGCAACTTGTTGAGAAAGAGCAAAATATCATGAAAATCACAGTGACTTGGGGTCCAAAAGATTCCAATTTAAATCCTTACTTTCACTTTTATATCATATTATCAGCAGTATTCTCATTTTATTCATCTGTAAAACTGTTTTAATGATTCTTTCTTTAAAATATTGTTGGAAGAAGTATACTGTATATTATTCGTTGTGCATTATAGGAGCATAGCCAATGACAGTGACCCCTGTTATCATAGTTAATATGGCTGTACTTGTTCTTATCTTCTCTCCTGTCTTGTCTCCATCTATCATGGCAATTATCTGAACAAAATGGAATAAAGGTCAACAAAACATTGTCTCCATATATTTACACCTTGAAACAGCCAAAGACACAATTCAAGAAGACTCCTCTGATCCTTTGTCCCTGCCAGAAACGACAAAGATTAAATTATTTCAGGAAGAGGCTTTTCTTTTTCAATAACCTCAGCAAGAACAAGAGAAAATCTCTGACATAAAAAAGTTACTTTCTTTTCTCTTCCACAGGAAAAGAGACAGTACTGCTTAACTTCTATAAGGTGAGTTTTCTAGGGCCATGGACAAGAGACCTTATTATTCAGGGTCCTTTCTAAGGAGGACAGGCCCTCACACATATTTGTAACCCTTTTAGGTGATCATGGGCTATACATGCACAAGTGTGAGAATGAGTGTACATTTCCTTCATTGACATGAAATTATGCATGCTTCAAATGTTAAAAAGGAAAAGTTACTATGAAACTGTATTTTTGATATCATTAAGAATGTGTTCCTTTTTGTTGACCACCTTCCTTATGAAAATGCAAAGTGCTGTAGTCTACTCTTTTTCAAGTTCAATCCAAATTAATTATTGAAAAGCAAATTTTGGAAAATCTAGATGCCTAAGTTTTCCATTGTTTGGCTCATCCCTATTGTGCTGTTGGTTGTGGTGATTATAGTCATGGTCAACAGAAATAAGAATCTTAAAAATGAGTGAATGGTCAAGACATGAATCTTCAATAGATCCTTTGGCATCTCCTTTATTTTGAATATAAAGAAAATCATTAAGGGAACTTTTAAGTATTTAACTTCTGTACATATACATTTAGCACTTTGAGAAGCAAAAAAGAGAATTGTTTACTCAAAACATTGTTGCCTGAAGAGCATCAAGCCAACGTCAATCTCCTCTGGGCTGCTTTGGGGATGCAGAGATGCACAACATGTTCACTCTCGTGGTCTTAAACCTGCTGTTCCTAGCACTTCCCTTACTGGTGGGCTAATTCTAAGTATTTTGACATGTCTCATTACTTAATATAGCCTGAAATACATTATTTTCTATAGAAACTGAAACCCTTGACAGAATAAGGGCCAACAAAGATACAAAAATTGATTGTTTAAGCAGTTTTCCCCAAATACAAGCAAGTTCATCCACTATTATGAAGTCAAATTTCTCAAACTAAGAAAGATTGCATTGACCATAGCTAAATATGGAGGTGTCTTCTCTCTTGACATTCTTATTTAGAATGTCATTAGTGGGCTGTCTGTCTACTCCTAACTACCAGGAAATATGCTGAAACAGGGGAGATAGGTTGATTTGAAAAGTAGAAAATGTGGCATGATTTATATCCACTCTAGGTTATTATGAAATAGAAAGTTTCATCATCTGACAACTGTTAAAGATGTTTGAAAAGACTTAGTGGCTACTTTCCAAGTAAAATATTAGTGAAAACATATTCCTATAGAAATGTTGTCTTACTGAAATTTGTAACTACAATGTTCATCAAAATGGTGCCAGGCCATGAGTATGTGTCCCAAGAGCTGAGTAATAGAAACATGCAACGGTGTCAGTCAAACCAACTCAAGGTTCTGTTCGTAGTATCATGAGGCATCTTATTTAATCTCAGGTTCACCACACTGGAAACACTAGTGAATGCCTTTGTCCTCATCTTTCATTGTAATACCACCAGGGCTACAAGTAATCTCTAAATTCACACTTCATTCTAAATGTTTGAGAATATTCCCATAAAAGGCAGGATTCCAAATGACCACAACCCTACATTTCTCTATGGTGAGTTTTCCTTAGTTTTCTGAACTTTTAACTGATTAACAGTGCGACTGTTAATAGAGCATCTATCTCTAAGGGAAAGTACTCAACAGAAGTCATTGAAAATAAATTCACTCCTTGAAAATAGTAATGATCAGTGGTCTATAGAAAGTAATTTTCTGCTTCTTACAAATGAATTCCCAAGTCCTAGAAGGTAGAAAATTCATTATGTTGCATAGCTGGGAACATCTTTAATGTCTCCCACATTTTGGGAGTGTTTTGGGAATGCAGGTGTCTGATACAAGAATTGATATCATACATAGCTATTTAACCTGCTAGTAATGTTTTGGCAAACATTGTTATAATCTTCCAAAACAAACTTGGAGTGAAAATGAGTAATAGTGAGTAAGAAGAGGGAAACAGATTACTACCCTGAATAATTAAAGAAACCGATTAATTCTAAAGGAAAGTAACTATTCTACTGAAAATGCAAATAAAGTACATTTAATAACTCAGCTATGACTTGCACCTATGGAAGAATCATACAGTGAGAGAGTTCACAATTTAATCATAAGTCAAGAGTCCTTTCCTTATGAGTTCATCCACATACAGTATTGAGTCAGATATCATACGTCTTTCCAAATGTACATTATTATTCCAGAATTATTTAAGGGAAATGTGTTAGTTATTTCTCTTCTTGTAATGACAAAATATCTGGCAAAAGCAGCTCAAGGAAAGGTTTTTTTGTTTTTTGTTTTTTGTTTTTTTGGCTCATGGTCTGGGGGGATAAGGTCCATCTTGGTAAGAAAGACATGATGGCGAGAGTGTGACGTGGCGATCACATTACATCTGCATCAGGAAGCAGGGAGGTGAGGAGATCCATTTTTCCATTTGTTTTTTTGTTGTTGTTCTTTTTTTTTTTTTTTTTTTTTTTAATTTGGTCTGGGATCCCAGGCTGCAGAATGTTGCCACCCACGTTCAAGGTTGATCTTCCTTCCTCAGTTAAACCTTGAAAATGTCCTCACAGATACCCTGCCCCCACCAAAGTGTGTTTCCTCGGTGATTCTAAACCTAAGTTTATAGTGAAGATTAAGCCTCACAGGAACTGTTTCTTCTATTTTCTGTATCTCCTGATGAACTCCAAAAGTGGGTTGAACCAAAACACGAGATTTAATCGAAGTTTGTTTTTTGGGGTTTTTTTCCCCCCTTAAACAAATAGGAGTTCCATCATCTTTACATCTAGCACCAAGTCAAGAAGGGACAAGGAGGGTGAAGGGACTTCAGAACTAAGTTAATGTACTATGGGCTCTTTCCAAGTAACAAAGGAAAATAATCATAAAATAGTCATGAGTTTCTGGTAATAAACAATCTCAAAACACCTACTTCCTAGGAAAAAGAAGCTATGAATTGAACATTCTCTTCAATGTCTATTTTGCTCATTTGCATGGGAAACTGTTTTTGAACGCGTCATCATTGTGATTGCCAGGGAGTAATTAGATGGCTTCTGTATAGTTTTGAAAGATTAAAAGGTGGATTAAGAAATAATTTAAAGGTAATAGTCTACATAGTTACTTCTCTTCAACTTGTGTAAATAATCAGTAACTGGAATGGAAAAAGAAAGCAGCTCTCTTTGATAATGCGCAGTTATGAGTGTTTCCCACTGCAGCATAATCACATGAATTTTTGTTTGCAAATTATAAATTATTCAGAAAGCTTCTTATTAGTGTTATGTGGCTGTTTACTGTCGGGAGGGAGTGCCCACTTAATTTTCCCAATGTACTCTCTGAAAATGGAAACAAAACTAAAGTACTTGGCACATTTACTGGGAGTGTCTGTTCTAAGCAACATACAAAAGGAAGACAAATGGAATAATTGGGCTGCATTTACAAAACCAAAATATAATTGTATTCTGAGATTTCACAGCTATTCCTTCAAGTGTAACTGCCTTTGTCTAAGTGACTCCTAGATAGTGCACCCGTGGACTCTGACTTGGAAGCAGGGTTGCTGTCCTGACTGAAGGTCACAATACAGATCTGACAGGAACAAGTACAGTGTCCAAAAGGGAGCTGCCACTTTTGGAAGCAATCAAGCAGCTTCCACGGGGCTGATTGCCTCCAACTCCACCTCAAGGCATTTAGCAAAGTGGCAGGCAGGTCTTGATTAATCAGTAGAGGCACTAATGAACCAGCCTTGCCTGAGGATTCCTGTGCTATCTGATTCCTAACTGCCTCTTTAGTGAGTGACTTGGGGCCTTGAGTGAGCCTCAGACAAGCAACCCCATCTTTGCATGGGTACAGACATCTGATGACAGAGGATAATGTCTCAGTAAGTGGTACATTCATATTTGTTGCTGATCAAAATGTACTTCATATTAATATTTAGCTTCAGACAGAAATAGCACAGAGTTTGCTATGATTTGAGCTGAGAACTTAGCTTGGCAGATGACTGAGTCACATCATGGTGTAGTTGCAAGGGTCAAAGATTCTCTAGGTGCTGCACCCAATGCAATCTGGTCACGTAAATCTCCCCAGACACAATAGGAGTGCTGTTTCAATGCAAGTTAACCAGCTTAAAAACCCTCTTAACGTTAAAAAGAGAAAAAGAAAAAGAAAAAAGTGTTGCCTTAGAATGAACTCCCCAGACACACAGCTTGAAATGAAAACCTAGGTGAAAGACTTTACTTGAGAAGGTAATTCCAAAAAGCCTTGGAAAAATGCAGAGACGGGAAACCCAAGAAAAAGGTCAGCCACGAAGTTTGTACTATCGGCTAAATTGCTGCTGTGGGCAGCTGAGGCTTAATCCCACTGGAGAGCTTGGAGCTTCATGTAGATATGCACAACGGAGATGCTCCCAGGGAGGGATTGCAAGATGTAAATTTCCCAGCTACTGTCAGTCATTCCGAGACAGCTGCTGGGTGGCAGTATCAGATCTACTGGCCACCAAAGTGAGCTGCCACATTCATGGGCAGGGCTGGCTATCACCAGAGCAAGGCCTCAGAACAGGAGCCCCTGATGCTCAGAGTCAGGCCATCCATGGGTATATATCAGGTATGCACAATAACCGTTTCCATTGCCAAAACCACTTATGCCTATGTTTAAAAATATTTATTATCCAAATTTTCCTCCATGCCTTGGATTAAAATCCACATCTGTTTGTAATACCCAAATACTCTCTATGTAATAACTTAGAGTGAAATCCAAAAACCTACTGAATAATACGGGAATTTGCTGGAGAGTTTTTAAAAGAACCATAGACAACAAAAATGTTTATTCATAGTCCTTGCATTTGTCTCCAAAGGTGTTAGTACTGGCTACCAAGGATGACAGCAGAATTCTGGACAAGACTACTCCAGCAAATAGATCATTGGTCACATTTGACCTCTTGGTCTCCACTAGGACCTGAGAGAATCTAGATTTATATACAAATATTCAAGGTGGAGAATTGTGACTCATAGCCATAGTCATGTTTGATTGTGCAAATCCCACTACAATCTCACTATACAAATGAAGACCTCAAATTCCAACAACAGTCATCAGAAATTCTATTCCAGTCTCTGGTTTATTCACCAGTTTTGTTTTCTTTTGTCAAAGAAACTCTTTCCAGCTAAAGAGAGATGGCTTGCCAGTTAAGAGCACTAGCTTTTCTTGAAGAGAACTAGGGTTCCATTCCAGCACTCACATGGCAGCTCACAATCATACCTAACTATATTTCCAGGGCATTGAACTCCTTCTGGCCTCTGCAGGCATTGCACATATGTGTTCACTTACATGCATGCAGGCAAAACTCTCACACATAAAATAAAAATAATTTTTTTAAAGAAACAATTTCTATTTAATATTATAAAAATGTTTCACAGTAAGCAATGCTTTTGGCTTAGAAACCATTCACCTTTTTAAATTTTCTACTTTATAAAATTTTGCAGTGTTGATGCTATGCATTTAGCATGTCAAAGTTCTATGTTGAAATCAAGAAGTACATATGAAAATCCAATCAACGTCATTGTTCAGAAGGAAAAAAAAATACAATAAATACTGTCTCTTGCTTCTCATTAATTATTGCTTTTGGAGTTAGAATTGGATCCTCGTGCTTTACTTCCTGTTATTAATTGTTGTTTAAAGATGCCAAGGGTTATAATAGCTCTCGCCTTTCAGTCTTGATAGGGCTAGATTTGGTAGGAGTTAAAATGTTAGGTTCACTTAAACACACAGCTTCCTGTTTATGTTTCATCGGGAAGCAAGTGCAAGTTTGAATCTATAAAGATCTTGGTGGTCAGTAGCCTAGATCGCTAATTGACTATCTCTCTCCATATGGCACCAGGAAATAACTAGAATAAACAAAACATGAAACACATCTACATCCAAACACCTGTTTCATGAGCTACTACATGTCTGAGCAGTTAAATGAACGAAACCCTGCAAATGGAGGAGCTTCTAGAATTAACCATGTCAAAAGAATCTTTGCCAAAAACTGAGGGAAAAATGAAGACCTTTTTCTAAACAATTTCAGCACTCCTACCCCCTATCTTCAGATCCCAATAAATTAATTATAGAATGTATTTACTTTAACCTTCCTTGAAATTGTTTATCTAAGTTGCAAACTCCAAAAATGTTTAGACTTCAAAAGACTCATTTCATATCCTAAATAACTGTTGAGTAAACTGCCATCATATATTCTGCAATGCCCATGTTTCAGTGTTCTACAGAGTCATTTACCTTGCCCACATGAAGTTTGTCTAGCACAATGCTCTCTATTCCCAAATGTTGATATGGAGTCCCAGATAGGGTTCAGCAAGAGGGAGGTCCAGGGATGTTAGTATTCTGAGGACACAGATGATGTGAGGAGTTGGTTGCAAAGGACATGAACTGCTTTCTCATCTCTAGGAGAGCCGTTCCTATGAATAACCAATTCGGGGGCATTCCAGAAGGTGGTACTAGAGCCATTATGGAAGAAGAGCATCATTTCTCACCAGGAAAGCCTTGGATTACTAATGAACAGGCTGCTTGTGACTGTGATGACTATCCTCCTCACCTTTCTCAAGGTTTCTGGAAATTCGATGACATTCTGGTCCTTCTTCCAGATCCCTAAGTAGAACATTTCCCCTCCTTAGTCTAGAGAGATTGAATACTATGTAGAAATAATTTGCAATAAATTGCACCATCATCTGTCATTTTCATCAGTGATATTTTGAGAAAGTAAGAAACAAGAATGGAATGGGGACTAATACGAACAACAACAACAACAAAAGACTATGGGAAAGATTTTAATTTCTCTTTCGAGAAAGACAAGTGTCATATTTAAATAGATTACTAACAGAAAATGATTATCTGATAAATTCGATTTCATCTTCTCATTTTGAGAGGTTAGCTCCATCCCATGATTTTACCAAATGACCTTTCTGTAGCAACATTTCTGCTTCTGCTCCTCCTTCATTAGAACAAATCAGCAGGCCTTTCACATTTTTGAAGGCAGCATCAGCTAGGCTCCATAGAAAAAGTAATGGCTTAGAAACCTTGATGAATGCCAGTTCTCTCAAGGCACATCAGTGCTAAGTTTGCCTGTGTTTTCACAGAAGAGATGCAGATTTGAATAAATATCCAGACATACTTTGATAGAGTTCCAGGATCTTCTGGCTAGCTGCTTTTATCATATGCTTTATTTATGTTCTTCCAACAATGAAATTAACCCTTTAACTATGAGGTAGGAGAAACATCCTTGTGAAAAACATGTACCAACTGTACTCCCTTAAAACAGACTTGTTCAGGACTGGAGTGACAGTTCGGCGGTTAAGAACACTGACTGTTCTTGCAGAAGGCCCGGGTTCGAATCCCAGCACCCACATGGCAGTTAACCACTGTCAGTAAATCCCGTTCCAGGGGATCTGACAGCCTCTTCTGTCCTCCGCTGGCATTGCATGACATGAGTGCATTTACATGCAGGCATAACATTAATACACATAAAAATAATAAATATTTTAAAAAGCAGATTTATTTAGTCCCTAGAAACTGTAAGCTATGATGCTACACCATGAAGTACATGAGAAATGATTTTCTGCTCTCGGGGATGTGTTACAGGATCAAAGAAAAGAGATACAAAAACAAAATATCATAATAGAATAATAAAAATGGGGCATAAATTAAACTTAGGGAGCTCTCCAATATCCATGTATATCTGAGCATAAATCAAACACAAGTTTGTAGTTCTACAAAGAATCTAATTGCATGTGTGGCTGAGATACATTTAGGGAGAGAAGTGGAAATCAACATGATCTGAGGAGCAAGGCTTGACAATGAATTTATTTTAATATAACTCAATGTAGAACATTCATTCCATTTTCTATGAACATGTGCCCATTCCTAAAGTCAGAAGGACTACTAATACAGATGTAAAGAGCTAGACTACACCATTGTAGACTACACAATTTGTGCTCAAATTGTCAGAAGTTGGGAATTAGAAGTTCAAGAACTGCTTTTTGAAAATGTAATCAGAAATCAGAAAGCTTTTAACAATGTGAAGCTTGGAACCATTTTACTATGGTAACAATAACATCAAAAGAAGCTCAGAAAACAGTACTGACATGGAATTGGCATATTGTTTGGGTTCATTTGTGGGTCCTTTGCACCATCTTTAGAAGCGTAGGTACCTACTCTGAATAGATAGATATAAGAAGGAAAACTGCACAGGCTACATGAGAGTTGTGAGATTGTTTAGGTGAATAAAGACGGTCTCATAAGTGTTCCAGAAACAGAAGGAAAACATTTTCAAAGGGCAGAGTATGCAGAAAGTACAGTAAGAATGAAATCATATATCCTGCTATATAGATTCTAACTGGAAGGTAAAGAAATGCTATTCTCACAGTGGTTCAGGAAACAGGTGTATGCCAAGAGAAGGAATAAGTGTAGAGAGAAAGTGGGCAAAGACTTGTAACTATGCAGCTGAGTGAGTGATTCCAAATAAAGTCACAGGAAAGGGTCCATTTAAACAAGGAAAACTTTAAACTCAAACTTTAAGCCCATATACATGGAAGAAAAAGAAGAGAGATTCTAATCTCTGGAAGCTGCACATAAGACCTTAAGAGCACATTGAGAGAAGTGTGAAGATGAGTAGAGATAAAAGAAACCTGGGAATGGCAGGTGAGGAAAAGTGAGAGCTGAGTTAGAAAGACTGAATTAGCCAAGACTGATGGGCTGAATCACATAGGGTCTAAAATGTTGTGCTAAAGTGTCTGAATTTTAGTTTACAGTGCCCGTGTGTGTGTGTGTGTGTGTGTGTGTGTATGTGTGTGTGTGTGTGTGTGTGTGTGTGTGTGTTGGGAGGGCAGAGAGAGACAAAGAGACAGAGACAGACAGAGATAGACAGGGAGAGAGAAAGGGAGAGAGAGCTAGAGAGACTTCTAAGAGAGAAATGATAACATCTCATTTGTGTTTTACATGAAAGGGAGAGGGAAGACTGTAGTCAACCATGAACATTGCCCACTCCCTAAGCACTGGAAACTATGATACATCATAGTCAACAAACATCACAAAAAAAGCTAAAAATTTAAATTTTTTATGTGTGACTAAATTAAAGATCTGGAGAGGGGATAACACCTGGAGTTTTAGGGGTGAACACACTGAATCACAAGGACCCTTCTAGGAAAAAACGAACCTGTCTTAGAAAGATGGACGATAATGGACAAACTAGATTCAAAGTGAGACCATTCCTGGAAAGCATCACAAGCCAAGGGAGATGGAAAGGCCAAAGGAAAGACAGACTCCTAAAGCCTACAGAGCATAGATTTTAGTTTCTTTGAGATCCATGTTGGACTACTGACCACCACATAAGATAAAAAGACTGTATGGTTTTCAGTCCCCAGGACCTTGAGAATTTATTAGAACAACAAAAGAATATATATACACATATGTAATAAAAATGTCTTATGTGTGTACGAGCTACTTTATAGGAATCTGCTTCTTTAGTTTTACAAAGGTGACCTGTGAAAGCGACATCATTATTTCCATCCGTGGAGTAATTACATGAGACTGAAAGCTATAGGCTACACCATGATGACTTAGATGCATAAAAGAGGGAAATGTAAAGTAAAACTGAACTAGAATCATCATCCATAGTACAATAAGTTGAGCCATGTGCCTTTCTTGACAGATGATGTAAGAGGAAGAAAAATATCTCCATTGAAAATATAGAAACAGGAAAGTAATGTTTGGGGAGTCTGTACAGATAGTCTTATGGAAAGGCCTAGAGCTAGGCAGAGGTTTTAGTCACTCTGCCATATATTATGTGACCTTTGGAAGTTTACACTATCAGCTTTCTCATTAACATAATGGGATAGTTGATATATAGATCAATGGATTTTCCTATGAAACATGTAAGCTACCAAAACTTACATCTAGCCCTTTGCATTGAGTAAATACCATAATGGTTATATGTTGCCACTGGCATTCTTTGTTTAAAGATCAACAGTAATCCTAAATAAATGAATATATTGTATAGTAAAGTAATATAGAGAAAATAGCTTAAGGGATCAATTGTTAGAGGGAAAACAAAAAAAAAATTTGATGAAATCCATGCTGATTGAAATAATGATACCTAAACACTGTTGTTTCAAGTATTTTCAATTTTGGTCTTATGTAAAATATTTGACCTGTTAATATTGAAATAGTCAACCAAAAATTCAATATTAAATAACAAACATTCATTTTTTTATATTTATAGTTTATGTTATTAAATAAAATGTTACACCAATGAAATTATATATTTGGGTCATTTTAAAATGTCTTGCTACCATTTTAACATATTTCAATTAGAAGCTATTTTAACAATTGTTTTCTTTTGCACTATTTCTAAGATTGAAAATTTTTTAAAATTCTAAGCTTTCAACAAAATTTATTAATTAAAGCAAAATTAATATCCAAAAATATGCTGCTTACATTCATGCAAAATATGGAAGATGCAAAACAATATATACAGCCTATTTCAATAACATTGAATAAGTATATGCATATATATTCTATCTAACCTTTTATTCTACTTCTAGGAAATCTATCTGTTCAATATCACCCATAAAATAGTGAAAACACTGAGTTTAATAGGAGCTTCTTGGGTGTTCTACTTTTGCATGTATGTGTTAATATTTTTTCTTTTAAGTATTCTCTATTTGATTCAAACCCCATATTTAAACCATTAAAATTATTGCAAAACAAAAATTATAATTGTCATTTAAAAACTCATTATATGACTGTTTCATAATGTATGTAAATAGTCCCCTATTGTAGTTATGTAGGTCACAATTTGTTCTTTCTGACAAGCCTATTTATTATCTTTATCAATCCTCTAATTTGGATTCTTTTGTATCACACTATTACCACATTAGGTCCCTGGTGTCATAAAATGGTAGACTGAGTTCAGCTTAAGCTAAGAATACTTGCAATGTCTGCTAGTTAAGGAATTAACATCTAATGAAAAAGAAATCCTAGTACAGACCCTGAGGGCACCATTAAAAGATAGGGCTTAAATAACAACTTCAGTAAGTCTGTGTTATATAAAGATCAACTTGGATGAATGTCCATTAATAAGAAAGGATTAATAACAGGTCTTGTCTGTACTTACCATGAAAAAGAACCATTTATAGACTAATGCTAAGGATTTTGTGACTTGCCAACTACTTTTCTCTGTGAGAATACAGTCGGGATAGCAGGCCCTTGAAAATAGCTATAAGAAATTAATTCATTTAACCTAAATTTTTAAACCTGCACTTAGACTAGCAGGATAGCAAATGTCTATAATCCCAGCACTTGGTAGACTGAGGCAGGAGGATCACAAAAAAGGCTGATTCTATCACAAAAATATCAAATAAATAAATGATTTAATAATGCATAAATATAAATAATAAATTAATAAATAAATAAAACTTGTATTTGTCGTTTCATTACCCTAAGCACTCCCTTAGACTTGAAGGGATAAGGGAACAACGGTCATGCGTGTCTACAATTTTAAGGGGTTTCTTATCAAGTAAGAGAAACAATGAATTGAAAAAATATATCACTGAATACATAGTACATGTAAAACATTGTTTTGTGTGCTTAGAAGATGCAAATGTGGCCAGCTTAATATGAAACCCTATCTTCAATAAGAACAAACTATGTAGATTTATAATCATAAACTATACAATGCCCCGGATACAATATAAGGCCTTTCAAAGACCGGTAGCTCTTTCCAAAAACCAAACATAAAAGACAAACACAGATTGAGAGACATTCTACATAAAGTACCTGGCAATTCCTCATCAAGACCATTAAGATAACACAAGCAGAGAAGTTCCTCAGAAGCTGTCACTACAGATCAGCAGAGATGGAGGAACATGATGAAGAAATGAAATGTGAAATATAACCCAGAAATAAGAAAAAATGTAAAAGCCTAGTGAAATCAGTTTATAGCAATGTACTAAAGTTGGTTTCTTATATCAGTTAAAAACCCCGAAATAATGCAAGAGTAGAGGAAGCTAAAATTGGGTCAAGTATATGTGAGAACTTTCTGTACTATAATACAACCTTAGTTTAATTTGAAAATTATAATGAAATAGTTTTTTAAATATAGAAGATATCTGGTTGCTACTCAAAGCAAGTAAAGAGCTTAGAAGTTGTTTACCTAGGAAGTGAAAATCTTAACACTCTGAAATAGCAACAGTTCTTTGATATCTTAGAAAAATGAGGTCACAGGGCAAACCACAGCTTTCAAAATCTGAAAGCTAGAACTGTGAGTATAGAAAATTATACAATGTTAGATCCAACACTTACAAACAGTAAGAGCCAGTACTGTGGTAAGAAAATTTGAATTATAGCTGATGAATTGCAGAAGGCTCAATATAGATAAGTCTGAATGTTAAAGCTCCAGGATGGGAGCTGTTTTTATCCATGATCTCAAGAGAAACAGAACTAAAAGGATATATCAGTAGAGATCTGTTACATGATTTGTCAGACATGATTATGAAGGCTGAGCAATTGCCAAATCTACAGTCAGCAAGCAAAAGCTCAAGAGAGTAGAAGTGAAGTTCTTGATTCTATTAGTCAGGATTCTCCAAGGAACAAAACTGATGGATTATATTATAAAGGGAGAATTGTTGGCTTGACTTACATAATAGGAGCTGTGTAGTGCAATCATTGCTTTTGGCATGCTGGAGAGGCTGAGAACCCAGTTAACTATTCAATCCCTTAAACTGGATGCCTTAGCTGTTCCAATCTGACATTTAGGCTGGAAGCTTCCTGGAGAGTTACTGTTCTTTTGTCCATGTTGGAAGGCTGGAGATGCTGGCTTATGATGCTAGTGAAGGATGACAAGAGTAGAGGAAGCAGCAGCAACAGCAGCAAAAATATGTTGGTGCACTCACTAACAAAAGGCAAAGGCAGTCAGGCTAGTAGTGCTGTTTTATTTCTAAAACCTCTTTATGCTTTGTCCACCACTAGAAAGGGCCATGCATTCTGGTGGGAGGAGATGTTCTCTCAATCAATACTTTCTGGAGATGCCCTCCAGATCTACCCAGAGGTGTGTCTCATAGTTGATTCCTGATCCAATTAAGTTGACCATCAGGATTAGCCATCAGGGGCCATGGAAATGAGTCAGCAAGAAAAAATCCTTGCCACTAAGACTGATGACCTGAGTTTGATCTTTGAGATCCACATGGTGGAGCAAGAAAACCAACTCATGAAAAATCAAAACATTATGTATGTATAATGGGAAAACCAGAACAAAAAAGAGGGAAGAAGAAAACCACAGATTCAATATGCTTATAGAACACTAAACAGAAAAAGAAGATTATTCTTGGGTAGATCATATACTAAATGCAGAAAAGCCAGAAGGAAAACAAATCTTCAAAGACACCAGGTAAGAAAGGGTAAGCATAACATATGACATCTCAAAACCATGGGTCAAAAGGAGAATGGATTAAGATGTTTCAACTGTAGAGAAACAAAAATGGAAACAATCTAGATTCCTATATCCTCTGAATTTATCATTCAAAAATTAAAGAAGTAAAGACGTTCTCAAAAAAATATCAGGAAACTTTGTTGTCAGTGAGCCTGCCTATAAGAGTTAAAATACATTCTCCAAAAGAAGAAAACTACAAGGATCAGAAATACTAATCAACACAAAAAATGAGAAGAACATTCGAGAGGGAATAATTGTGAGTTTGTCTCACCAAGGAAGACCACTCAGACACAGAAAATTGCCAAAAGAAAGTGTTTATAGCCAGCTGACGACTACACTGAACATTAGATCCCAAGTGCAGTCCTGAGCCTTTCTCAGGGTAGGCTTTTATACAGAAAAACCACATCCTTGTCTGCTCAGGGGTGGAAAGCACCCCCACACATGCAAAATTTGTCATAGCTCAGGAGTTCAAAAGTTCCCAACAGTTTCTTGCTGCAGGTGCAAGCCAAGTGGAACAGAAAGTACAGAAGCCAGAAACAAGCAAGTGTCCAGGTACATGATGACCTTTTCCTGAAACACATATCCTGGTACAGCTGGGCCAAAATTCTCAATTCCCACATTTTGAGTTAACTGCCTCTAGTTTCAGTTGCTGATATCTTCTAGGGCTATAAGATGGCATAGCTATGGTCAGACCTGAGGATGTCTCATCACATAATGAAAGAAAAATAGAAAAAATAAGTCCATTGTTTCTTATGTATATAGTAGTTAAGAAACCAAATAGCAGCAGTATATTCAATGAATGTTGCTCATGGGTTAGTTAAATGAATAATGGCCATGATACAAGGACAGAAAAAATGGGATAAGAGCATTTTGCTACTCTATATTATTTGCATTATCCATATAGTGAAATGAGATTGTTTTGAGGTAGATGTATATTGGTTGTAATTATAAATCACAAACTCCAGGGTAAACATTTTTTTTTAAAAAAAAAAAAAACCTATCTGTTTGATAGTCTAAGAAAATATAATCATTTAAATTATTGAATTAAATCCAAAACAGAAAATAATTGAGGACAAAGATAAGTACAAAGAATGGAGAGATTAAATATATAGCAGTAACAAATATGGTAGATACCTTTCCAATATCAATAATAAAATTAAGCATCAACAACTCAAATATATCAATAAAAACACAAAACTTGGCAGAGTGGATTAAAAAACTGTAAGAAACCTGCTGGGTGTGGTAGCACACATTTTTAATCCCGGCACTCGGGAGGCAGAGGCAGACAGATAGTGATGGAAGATGTGAACTCAAGTTCAACTGCTTGCGTGGCAAGCACTTTACCCACTGAACCATCTCTCCAGCCCCATGGAACCTAATTTGAATATAAAGAAACATAAAGATTAGTAAGTGTAGCATGCAAAAAGATACATTATTCTAGCGCTAATCAAAAATCAAGAATACCATTATTAATTTTAGACAAAACAGATTTTGGAAAATGCAAAATTATTAACTATAGAGACAGTCATTACATAATAACAAATAGGTCAGTTGTCCAAGAACGCACAACAATTCTAACATACCTAACAAATAAACCAAAATACAAGAGATTGCAAAAGAAGAAAAAAGAAAATATCATAATACATTATGAAGACCTCAACATTGCTCTGTGAGAAACAGACAGATCATACATGCAGAAAATCAATAAAGGTCTACCTCAGCTCAGCAAACTTATCAATCAACTGGACATAATTGTCATCTGTGCAGTATTTCATCTAGTGATCATAAGATGTACATTTATCTCAATACCTCATGAAAAACACAAAATATATGGTATTTTGAGCATAAAGCATACCTAAGAATGTGAAATAGTGAAAATTATTAATTTTTCTCTCAGATCATAAAGGATCAAAACTAGAAATATACCTGAAAATTCAAAAATAATTGTAGTTTAAGCAACACAGTTCTAAATAACATATAGGCCAAGAAAAAAAATGTTGAAAGAAATGAACTACCTTCAAAATAATTAAAAATAAAAATTAAGCATTTAAAAAATTTGTGGGTGCAGTGCAAGGAGAATTGAAGATGAAATCTGAAGCAGTGATTGCATCTGTTGCAAATTAAGGAAGACTGAAAACCAGCCACACACTTTAAGAAATTAGAGAAAGGGATGGGAGAGGTGTCTCAACAGTTCTGAACACTGGCTGCTCTTGTGGGAGATCTGAGTTTGAATCCCAGCAACCACATGACAACTAATAATCATCTGTAACTC
The DNA here is from genome assembly GCF_000622305.1 of Nannospalax galili. NCBI lineage: Eukaryota > Metazoa > Chordata > Mammalia > Rodentia > Spalacidae > Nannospalax > Nannospalax galili. The sequence goes on along the minus strand of NW_008344488.1, from coordinate 3,821,048 downwards.
CGGTTCCGGAGAATCCAATGCCATCTTCTGATTTCTATGGGCACTGCACAACAAGGGGGAAATTAACATACATGCAGGCAATACACTCATACCATAAAAAATAATTTTTAAAAAAGAAAAGAAACTAGAAGAAAGCTGGGCATAGTGGCACATGACTTTAATTCCGGCACTCAGGAAGCACAGGCAGGAGGCAGAGGCAGACAGATCTCTGTGAGTTTGAGGTCAACCTGATCTATATATCTATATAGTGCATTCCAGGCCAGCTGGAGCTACAGGGAGACCCTGGAGACCATTTCTCAAAAAGTAAAATAAAATAAAATAAAACCATAACAAAAACTATAAGAAACTACAACAACAAAATGAAAAGAAGAAAAGTAAGTTGAGAACCCATTTCAGTGAAAGAAAATAATAAAATCAGAGCAGAAATTAATGCACTGTTAATGAGAAATCAATAGAAAAAAATGAAGACTGAGTTGTTTCTTGGAAAAGGTAAATAAAATTTATAAACCTTTACTCACTAACTAAATAGAGACACATCTTAGTAACATCAGAAATGAAAATGAGAAATTATTATATATCCTATAGTTATTGTAAGGATACAAATGAACATATTGAATATGTGCATCCTAGTAGGATAATCTAGATGAAATAGGTCAATACTTAAAAAAGTTTTCCAAACCTTACATCACAAGATATAAACAAGCTAAACTACATCATCTATTATAAATGTTAAAAAAACAATTAAGAATCTCCCCAAAAGAAAATACCAAGAGGACATGGTTTCACTAGTGTAATCTAACAATGTTTTTTAAAATTGTGGAAAATGTCTATACAATCTCTTTTTGAAGATAAAAAGCATAGAAAATACTTCCTAATTTATTTTTTGAGGTCAACATTTACCCAGGTAAAGATATTATAAGAAAGCTATAAACCAATATATTTCATAACATAGATGCAAAATCCTCAAGCGTATTAAAGAATCTAATCCTACAAAGTGTGAAAAAGATTATACATTGTGACAAAGTGGTATTTATGCCAAGTATGCAGCAAAGTTCAACATTCAAAAGCTAATTAATACAATCTACCACATAAATGAGCAAAAGAAGAAAACTCATATCATCAAATCAATAGGTTCAGAAAAAGTATTCATGACAAACAACCTCATAAAATTGAAAAGAGACAGATTTCCTAAACTTGATAAGAACGATTTATTTATAACTCTGGTAGTTAGCATGATTGCTAATGATGAAAAACTAGAAACTTTCCTGCTAAGATCAAGAACAAAGCAGAGATATCAACTTTCAAGTGTCCTTTTCAACATATTGGAATTCCCACATAATGCCTTAAGTTAAGAAAATTAAAAATATATGCGATTGAGAGAAAAAAATTGAAAGTATTTTTGAGTGACATTATCATCTATGTCAAATATGTGCAGAATCATCAAAAACAGAATAATAACCAGAAAATTAAGGGAGCAAATAAACAACTACAGTAAGTTGGAAGTCACAAAATTGATAGGTAACTATGGAAGGTCAATTGTTTTCTGTGTATCATGGCCATAGCCTCCATATGAAATGTCCCCTAAAAGGATTCATATGTCAAAGGCTTAAATTCCAGTAGATGAACTTTAAGGAAGTATTTGGATTATGCAAGTTTTCATCATGTTAATGGACTAATCTGTTAATGTATTCATAGTCTAATGACATTATTGAGAGGTGGAAAAAAATTTAAGGTGGGACCTAGTAGAGAAAGTAAGTCACTAGTGTGCTCTCCAGACATATCTGTCCACAGGCTGCTGATTCACTCAACATTTGCTGTCAGCCAAAAGTTGAGCAGCTTTCTTTCACACATGCTGCCCACCATGAACTTTTGCCTCACCACATCCCAGAAACAACACAGTGAAATGATGATGGACTGAAACCTTTTTCTTCCTTTGAATTGATTTTCTCAGGTATTTTGTCACAGCAACAACAGAAGAAAGGCTTCTTACAGAATCACCAGAAAACAGTTGAATTTACAATCAAAACACTAACATTTTCATTACTATCCAAATAAATGAACTACTTAGGTGTAATTCTAACAAAATGTAGTCAAGATCTACCTGACAAATCTATGAGACTCTAATGAAAGAAGTAAAGAAAGCTAAGTAAATGGAGAGAATATTCACCTGAGTATATCTGTTATTTTTCAAACAATCTATGGCTGTAGACTTGATATAATACTAATCACACAAAGAATTTTCTAAAAGGAATTGTACACATGCTTACATGAAGACACATGGATGTTCAAAGCAGCTTGATGCCTATTGCCAAAACGTTAAAGCAATCATGACATCATCTAAAGGAATGGATACATCACATGCTACAATCAGAAAATGTAGTATTACTCAGTCTTAAAAATAAATGAACTAGGGCACTAGCACTGACTGCTCTTGCAGAGGACCTGGGTTCGATTCCCAGCACCCACATGGTGGCTACAAACTGTTCTTAAATCCAGTTCCACGGGAATCCGAAGCCCTCTTCTGACCTCCGCGGCATTGCACAACATGGGTGCATTCACATACATGCAGGCAATACACTCATACACATAAAATAAAAATAATTTGTTCATCCATGTTTATCAGTGTCCTTTTTACAGCCAGGAAATGGAAACAACCTAGAAGTCCATCAAATGATGAATGGATAATGAAAGTCTCGTACATTTACATAATGGAATTTTATTCATCTGTCAAAAATATTATAAAATTCATAGGTAAATGGAGGGAATTGGAAACAATCATCTTGAGTGGGGAAACCCAGACCCAGAAAGACAAATGTCATAGGTTCTCTCACTAGCTGGATGCTATCTTTGAATTCTTAGATATACATGTTTCCATTAGAAATCCAGAGTGGCTGCTCTGGCCTCCATCAGGCTTAGATGCTGAGAACACATCAGACTGCCTGAGAGCACCTGAATTCCTGTGGTATAAATGGAATCCCACTGAAACTGGCCAACAGCCCATGGAAAACAGATGATTCAGAGACCCGAAAACTCAGTGTCTTTCCACAGTGGGGGGGGGAGATCATTCCACACGTACCACCCCCCTCCGAGGCTCAGGGACGTTTGTGCAAGAGGTTGGTGAAAAGAATGTAAGAGCCGGAGGAAGGAGTGGAGAGTTAACTGGAAATGTCCTTCGACCACTATGCCAGCAAGCTATAGTCACACCTCCTTCCCATGCTCACCAAGGAGTCCAGGGTAGAATCAGTTACCCCTCCCAGCCAATCAATTGACCTTAGCTGCATGTGGGAAGAAGGGCAAAGGATATATAAACCAAGGACACTAAGAGGCACCTTTCTCACCATTTTGTGCAGCTATGGGGAGGTCACGTGATCTGTATTTGAGTGTGGGCTTTCTGATGCAGCCATAAATGTGGGCCACCTCCTTTTCTGTAAATAAACCCCTACCCTATGCTCTGTTGAAAAATAATAAATAAAATATTTTTTAAAAAGAAAAATAAATAAAATATATAAAAGAGAAAATTAATGAACTAACACGACACAAAAAGAGATAAACCTAAAATTCATATTATTAAGAAAAAAGTCAACAGGAAAAAAAAGCAATGTCCTTATAGCTTAAACTAGCTTTCTGACAAAGACAGACAAAATCAGTGGTTGCTGGGGGGTGGAAAAGGAAAGAATGAACTGCTGGTACCCAGGACTTTAAGGAAGGAAGCTGCTCTACATCACACAGTAATGATGGACACATATAAATATCCAATACTTCAAACCCATTGAATAATAAACCAAGAGTGGATTCTGATGGAAACGATGGTATTTTGTGTGACAACAGCACGTTCATCAATTACAACAAATTAATCAGCCTGCTTTGAGACTTGGATTCTTGCATTACCCTCCCTCTGAGAATTCAGAGAAAGGAACATTCATTCACTGTTCATGTGATTGCAAACTGGTACAGCCACTATGGGAATTAGTGTGTAGAATTCTCAAAAAGCTAAAAATAGATTTACCATATGCCAAAGCTGTACCACTCCATGGTATGGCATATAGACAAAGGAATCAATATTCTACTATAGAAACACTTCCTTGGCTATGTTCATTGCTGCTTTACTCACCATGGCTAGATAATAGAAACAACCTAGATGTTCATCAACTGATGAATAAATGGTAATGAAAAAATGGTATATATTCACCATGGAATTTTGCTCAACTATAAAGAAAAATAAAATCATGAAATTTGCGGGTAAATGAATGGAACTTGGCGACATCACACTGAGTGAGGTAACCCAGTACCAGAAAGACAGGTGCCACGTGCTTTCTCTTATTTTCAGAGCCCAGTTACAAACCTTCAGAGGTGGGTATTTAATCTGGAGTAACCTCAGAAGCCAAGAAAGTAGAAAAGGACCATGGAAGGATGTGGTAGAAGGATCTGCAGAGAGTTGGATAGAAGATTATAGGGGCTATGTAGAGGGAAGATGGAAAAATGAGAGGGTACTTAGCTGGCAAGTGGGGAGGGAGAGTAATGGAAACAGAGATGGAGGAAGGAGAAATAACACTAAGGATGTTTGAAAAGGTATAGACACACACATTATTTTATAAGCTTACTTAAAATACACATATTCAATAAATATGAATAGATATGTATATATGATGGAGTTATGCCTCATGGGTATGATAATGCTCCCTCTAAGAGCCACAGATTATCTTGAAAAAATCCAGCACCAAGCAAGGAAACTCTTCAAGTTCAGGGGAGTCCAATAGATGCTCAAAGCATTATAAGCTACAGTCTACTGTCATTGCCTTTGATTGCCTTTCAGAACTTTAAGGTAAGACCTTATTGCAAAAGATGCCACACATTACATTTCCAGCATAGAACTTAGAGGAATCAACTTGGAACTGACTTGGCAGCTCCTCCCTGAGGATAAAACTCATAGTATTAGAAGTTGCAGTGTAAGCTGTCAAGTGTGAAAAGCAATCAATAGTTCTGTGCAGCTGTTAAAGCCTATGATCCACAGCAGTGGCTAACCAAGGAAAGATATCCTCAATGGTGCAATAGTGATATTATTATCTTAGGGACAACCAACATCCATCCAATTGACTCAAGGCCTGCTCAATAGAAGGGAATCCATGCCTAGAACTAAATATCTAAGCAAATACCCATAGCAGGGGAGATCACAGACCCTAAAGGAGAACTTACCATTGCCATTTTCCTAAACCAATATAGTTTCTAACTTTATTCTAAGTACTTGTCTTTGTACCCACAGATAACTGTGGTTCTTATCCCTCCTCAAGACAGCCCTTTTTGCAATGAATGGAGACAATTACAGAGATCCACAACTGGTCAAAATACAAAGAATAAGTGATCATGGGGTTTCCAGGACCGATTAGTATATCTACAATGCCACTCCTATACCTAAAGCTTAAGAAACATTGTGGAAGAGGGGGCAGAAAGATTACAAGAGCCAGAAGACCAGGATGCCTGCTACATATAGTATCCTCCAGTCACAAAAAGGAAGCTGCAGCCATGACATCTCAACAATATCATTGCCTATAGAAGACCTGCATAATGACCGTATGAGTTGACATGGCAACAGGAATGGGGAAACTTCACAGGGACCCACCCCTAAATGAAGAGCTACAGGCAATCAATGACTAAAGGAAAGAGGGTGAGTCAGTTTTCTCCAGGGACAAGCCACCAGTAGGTTATTCAATCCCAACTGGTCAACTCTAAACCAAGGATTTGCTGGCAACACTAATTGGACTCAGTAAGTAGTATACACACAGACACACACACGTGCATACATGCACACAAATAATAATGAAGAAGAAGAAGAAGAAGAAGAGGAGGAGGAGGAGGAGGAGGAGGAGGAGGCGGAGGAGGAGGAGGAGGAAGAGGAAGAGGAAGAGGAAGAGGAAGAAGAAGTAGGAGAGGTAATTCAAAAGAGTGTGGGGGAACACAGGAGGAATTAGAGAGGTGGAAATTATGTAAACTACTCATGCGTGAAATTCTCTCCCACTAAAAAAATTAAAAACAGAGTGGGCAGAAAAGGGAAAACGAGGGAATTTTTTTTCTACATAAGAGCAACAATTGAAATGGGAAAATAAAAACAAATAGGAAAGTAGAGGCTCTGATACCCTTGGCAGCAGCAGGAACCAAAGACAGAAGTTGCAGGTTTTACAGCTCTGCTCCTGACAGGCTTTGAGGCTTTGGGGACAAAGTGTTACATCTAGTGCTACATCTCTGTGTCATCAGCAGGTTTCTGGTTAACATCCTAGATTTTCAGCAAGTGTCATAGCTGAAAAGCTCTCAGGGCTTCAGAGGGCTCAGAGTGCCCATCAGAGCGCAGTCCCTTGCAGAGCAGGTCAGCAGAAAGCCAGTCACAAGAACAGCAGATTCTATGGCTGTTCAAGGCTGGTCTCACAGGTGTGGGAGGCCACATGCCTTAGAGGGTGAACAGAGCTACAGTAACAAATTTCCATCTTCAGCTGAAGTGTGGAGTCTTAGATGCCGAGTCAGATAAAGGTCTCCTTGCATTCAGCCTGAAATTGACCCCTGGAGGCCAGAGTAGTGGGATCTTTAGCAGGGTCTCTGCCTCAGACAGAAGCCTCAGGCATGGCAAACCTCCCACACGAATGTTTTGGCCAAGGACTAGAGGCAATTTTCCTTCTCTGAAAAGTGTGTTAGAGCCAGATGCAAGGTAAGGGCTCTTCCTTCTCTTCTTCTTCTCATAATCCCATAAATGTTAATCTCCAGAGTTTGCAAGCTGAGCCCCTGATTGGCTGAATGTGGGTGAGTGCAAATAAGGTGTAAAATAGGAATGATCAGGAGAGGGTTGTCAAACCCAGAAGGGAAGAGAGAAAACCCACAAAAAGTGGAAGTGTTCTCCATTAGGTCAGCTGCTTTATCATCTCTCCCTTCCCTTAACATTGAAAGGAAAGCAAGAAAGGCAGAAAATCTTCTGTAGCTTTGGTGTTTGCTCTTACCACCCCAGAGTGAGCTTACTTTCCACTACTTGGGTCTTGCTCCAGACTGTCACAATGAAAGCCCAGTCTCTTGCACAGCCATCCAATAGGTCACTGTAGCCTGTCAAATACAGCCTGCTATGAACGGGATTGCAAACTGGATTATTAATATTGTAAATTCTATGTGTATGCCTGTGTGCCTGAATATATGTATGTGTACCACGTGCATGCAAGTCCTGGATGAGTCCAAAAGAGTATGTCAGATCTCTTGGAACAGGAGTTATATGGGGGTGTGAGCTGTCCAATATGAGTGCTAGAATCTGAACCTGGGTCCTCTAGAAGAGTAGCGAGTTCTCTTAACCACTAAGCCATCTCTCTAGCCCTCAAGCCCACTCCAAACTGGGTTGTTTAGTGTTTCACTCTCCTGCTGCTGTGGAAGCCATGGGGAAATAGGCTCCTGTTTGTCAAAGGGCACTGAGTCCATTTGTTAGTTGTGGAACCCAGTCAATTATGATGGTGAAATATCAAACATGGGTCTTCTGGGGCCCTTCCTACCTACATAAGTGGCAGGAGGCTGAGCTTATATTGAAATAAGGAAATAAATGGGAAATCTCTTTATCCTCTACTTAATTTGCTGTGAAGCCAACTTCTCTAGAAATAGAAACTATTTAAGAGGGAAGGGAATATGGAAAATTATATTAAAGAAGTTTTATGGTGATATGATGAAAAAGTTTCCTCAATTCTATAGTTAAGGTTTGATTAATTCTGCCTAGGCATTCTTAGTAGAAAACTTCCCCAAAGAGACAAATTTTAAGATAGGTTTTCAGGACGGAGACTTTATCACCTCTCTAGGAAGATGCAAGGTATTAAAAGCACACAGAACAGTTTAGTAAAAGAATATAGTATACTTAGCAGGTCTGGAAAAAACTATAGAGACATACCTTTAAGAGCTATACTTTTTAGGAAAAACTTACCACTAGACTCAGAATCACAGTGCAAAGGGACCTCATGACATTTAGGGGCCCATAAAACATTTAACTTTCTTTGAAAAGTAGAAAGAAAATGAGTTTTTAAGTCTGTAAAAATGGTTTAAATTATATGCCTTTAATCCCAGCACTTGGGAGGCAGAGGCAGGTGGATCTTTGTGAGTTCAAGGCCAGCCTGGTCTACATAGTGAGTTCCAGGACAGCTGGGGCTATAGGGAGACCCCCCAAAAAAAGGGCTTTAAATAAATAGCATTGATACAATTTTCTTTATAACAATCTAATAGCATTTTTAGAATACTGGCAATGATTTTACAAATTTATTCTGTTTCTAATTTTTTATAACACTGTCTGAAAATAGTTAAGGATTTCAAATTTTATGAGTATGTGAACGATTCTCTTGATTTAAACTAACTTGTGTACAATTTATTAATCAGTAAACATTAACATACCAAATGAGCATGAGTTAAGAGAATTTAAATCAGTTTATATAATTTAAACTTTCAATTTATGTGTTAATGTACAGAAAGCTGATATTAGACTAAGTTTATGTTGCTTTCTTACATCACAAAATCAAGGATTATGTACTTTATGTTGTTGTTAATTACATGTGCCCTTAAGACATGGTTTGAAAGCATTTAAATGTCCTAAATATATGTGTGAAGAGGAATTTTTATCGTGCTGTTACTGGTTTTTGTGAAAGCACCTTTTTTTTTTCAGGGAAGAGACTTTAAAAAAATGTTTATTAGAGAATTTAAATGCAAGCAATGAGAACTAATGAAAGATGAAAGGCATTAGAATCAGTGGAAATAATTAAATATGTAGAGACATGCAAAAACAGAATACCACATTGCTTTCAGTAACATTACTTATCAGAAGAGGAAATACATCTGGAAGTAAATGTGAACAGCAACTCCTAACAGAGCTTAGTCAGGAGTTTAAAATTCTCACTATCTGTATGTAAGCACATGTGTATAGACACAGTGCCAGTCAGGATAAACCTCCCTGGAGTTGTTGGTCAGGGCAGTCCAAAAGACTCCCAAAATTGCCCAGCCCATTGCCACAGCTCTTGCTTACTTCCCAGAACTTGAAGATAAGACCCTACTGCTGAAGACATGATGTACTTCAGACACAGGTCTTGGAGCAATGGAGCTGGAGCTGACCTGGAAGCCTCCTCCCTGAAGACTAGCTCTCATAATTTTGGAAGACTCACTTCAGATCTCAAACCTTAACTTACCTTTATCTTGTCAAATGAAAATCGACCTCAAAGATGGCTAAGGATATAGTGAATATACAGATGAAAGGTTTTAATGGGTCTCTCTATTGTCTCTAACCCTCATTCACTCCTGAGCAGTAGGATTACAGAACTGCATCACTTTTGACTGAAGCATTGTCTACAGTGGAAAAAAAAAAAAGTGTTACTCTCAAGGGACACTCTATTCAGTCTCCATTTTATAAACTCCCTCTCCTCTTCCCTCATGGGAGAGAGGAGATTTGAGACTGAAGTCAGGTAATGGAAGGATTTCATGTAAGTACAGGTTGAATAATAAAAGTGTATAATAGGAAACCATAATCTCATTCACAGTTTCTTTGAGATTAACTCTAAAACAATGTTAGATGTCTTAGCCGAGTCAGGTGACTAAAATGAAACAGAGTAGCTTATAAGCAAAAGAATTGAATTTTCTTAATTCTGGAAGCTGGCAAGTTCAAGATCCAGCAGATTCGGTATCTGATGAAGGCTTGTTTTCTGGTTCATAGAACCATCGTAGGAAGAGTGTATGACCTCTCACAGTCCTCTTTCTTAAGGACATTAATGTTACTCAGGAGGGTTCCTGTCTTATGACCTAATGACCTCTTGAATATCCCAGTTCTTAATACTGTCACATTAAAGATTGTAAGCATACTAATTATGGCTGCACAGAAGTACTCATGCCAAAGCATTATATGCATGTGTACACATATATGTAATTTCTCTCTCTCTCTCTCTCTCTCTCTCTCTCTCTCTCTCCTCTCTCTCTTCTCAGCAGAATGGCATGCATATTTATCATGCTTAATATAACATGTAGAACAAAAACAAAACTATTCACACAAAAAATGCCACCTGCAGTCTGATTGCCCCTCTAATGGACTATCCATTATTAAGTTGGAAATACTAAGCAGATAAAAAGGAGAAGATTTTGGAGTTAGCAGAGGTTTGTGTTTTGCCCAGAACCCTGCTGCTTCTCCTCTGGGCTTGGTAACTGCTCTTTTTACTGCTCATTAACACTTCAGTCCAAAGGAAGGGCAGATTGCCCTAATTATGTATGTGCACCCTTTCTTGCCTTGATACAGTCTAAAAGCTCATTTGTCTCCCTAAATTCTGTCAAGCAAAGTATGTCTGTATCCCAGAGTCTAGTTTCAAAAGATAAACTCTCAGCATTAACCTTTCCTGAAGTGGACGGAGTAGAGGACAGAATTTTCATTCCATGGACATTCTTACATGAGCTAGCAGAAAGAAAAGCCTGCTACTGTTGCCAGGTCCAGTCATCTCTCATGCTTCCAAAGCACTGTTGGGTTAGTTATTTAGCACTGTTCGTTTGCATGACCACAGCACTTTATTTCGCATTCAGAGTTAGTCATTTATGCAAGTATTAATATCTCTAATGAATAAAGATGAATTCATATTTATGTAGGGTTGAAACTAAGCCTCTGGAAATATTTTTTAATCTGCTTGTCATTTATCCTCTATTCATAAATTTTTTTAATTATTTTGCCTCACTTGGCCTCCCAGATGCAAAAAAATGGAGACTGATAAGGTCCTGACACCATGAGTGCATGAAAAAATGGGATGATAGATCAAATGGACAGCATTTCCGGTTCTTAGCTACAACTTCTCTATTTGTTTGATCAGTTCTGTCGTATGTGACTGTCATGAATCCAGCAGACAACCCAGCATCAGAACCATCTCTACCACCCATACTCCACTAAAGAAAAGAAGGAAAGAAAGACAGGAAAAAAAGAACAATAAACTGCTAGAGGAAGATATGTTTCTCTCTAATTTAACCAGAGAAGCTTCTCTTCCGGTTGGATGGGAAGAAAGCAGAGGAGCATGTGTACTCATAGTACTGGAATTCAGAGAGCTTTGAGGGCTCAATCCTGAACAGGACATTCACAGCAACCCCTGTAAGATTCAGAGAACAATCCGGAAGGAGAGATGGAAAGAACATATGAACACAAAAACAGGAGAAAGGCTGTGAGAAACTGTCTTCTGAGCATGTCACAGCCAGTGAAGTCATGACCCCACAGCTGCTGGGGCTCCCTGCAATGGGCCTGCACATATGGTTGACTGTCAGATCTAAAAGGAGCCCACATGACTCTAACCCTCCCTGCTGAACTAGGAACTACTAATGAATTCTATTGGAAGGGCAGACATTTTCTTCAGTTCTGTACATAGCAATGAGCCCACTTTGCTTCAGTGGATAATTTCAAACCCATAGTCACAGAGATGACCCTGAATAAATGTAGTGGGTCACAAAACAAAAGACATGCATATGGGAAAGTGACTTGTAGGGAGGAGGGGGCAGTAATAGTGATGGGTGGGAGATAGGAGAGGATGGGAATACAGTAAACAAAATGCAATATGTATATATATGAATGAAACTGTCGAAGAACAAATTTAATAAAAAATTTAAAACATGAATGGGGCCAGCAAGATGGCTCAGTGAGTAAGGGTGTTTTTTGCCAAGGCTCACAATCTGAGTTCAATTCCTAGAACCAACATGGTAGAAGGAGGCAACAGATCCAACAGTTGTCCTCTGACTCCACATCCTAGCCATGGCACAGTTGTGACCACATATACACAAGGCACACACATATAAATGAATTTTAGGCCCACAAAATTGATAATCACAGGGAATCAATAAACCTCAGAGAATGAACCAGGGCTGCTTCTTGTGTTTATTTTTTTCATTTTTGTTGTTGTTTCTTAACAGTTTTAAATTTTTAAAATAAAGTTCACAGATATCCCAGTCATTCTATAAACAGGAAATTTGTAGAAGCTGTTCTAATACAAAAGATGGAGGGAAGCTCAAACACATTGCACATCTTAGACTATTTTAATTTATGTGTGTTTCTTTAACCAAACCAGCTGACAAATGCAGTTATAACTGTATTTCTACTTTGGTGGGTGGAGGATGGGAAAAAAACTACTCTATTGAGGATTATTGCTAAAAGTCAATTTCCAGCATCATATAGGGGGTGGGTAATGATTTTTCTTGAGACTATGTTTAGAAAGCACCCGAAAGGAGCACTGGATGAATTCCCTGCATTATGTTCTGTAAAGGGTTTCTTCTCTAAGCATGTGAGTTGATGTTGTGCCATAACTGAGCAGAAGACACATAGCAAAGATGTTATATAGTGTTTGGTTATGCTCATTGCTTCACCTATTAAAAGGCACCTTCAGAAACCTAAAGAATTTTCCTAAACAAAACAGCAGAAAATCACTTTGCTTTGAAAAAGAGGAGGCTACCCTCACAGAACTGAATTTTTGGTTTCATGCAACCAAATGCTTTATGAGAAGAGACACCATCCTAGAGAAGCAGCAGACTCAACACATATTCTTACTAGGAATTTCTTGGAACTGTCACCATCATTAGCACAATATATTCTGGGAAACTCCTGCCAATAAAAGTGAGATGACTTGCTGAGCAGAGCCCCCATCCCCTTGCCCCTGGGGATGCTGGGCAGATCCAACTGCTAAGGGTTGGTCTCTGGAAGCTTCCAATGTGTTGGCCCTCTGAGCCATTGGCAAGAATCGTTGTAAAATGGAGCAGTGTTTGGAAGATGTCTCCAAAATAATCACACTATAATGATTTCATACTACTCTGTGTGTTATTATCTGGTCTCTTTTTCTAATTTAATTTCTTTTTTTTTAATTCCAAGCAACCATGAGTTTCTTGAAGAAAATTAAAAACACCTAAAATTTATCTACTGTATATTTCTATCCACTCAACCACACATCATTCTTCATTCATCAAATATGTATGGTGGCCTTGGACAATAATGAAACGTTTTCTGGGAACTGGAGATAGAGTAACATGAAGCAATTGTATTAATAAAGCCTTTTGTTTTAATCAGAAATCAATTTCTTCCAGACAAGTGTAGAAAAGGGATTATGAGTACAGACCACAAACCCCAAAATAAATATGCAGTATGACTCACCTGAGTGAAAAATGATTTGAAAAAGGAAAAGCTTTAGGAGCAATAACTCAAAGTTCTGGTGGATGACAGAGTCACATAGAGCCAAATGGGTAGAAGATGGTGACATGCAAGGGCAGCCCTTGATGGAAAGGCAATTTAAGGATGTATTGCTATGATCATTCCACCTCCACATGTGAGGGAGGTAGAATGTGGATAAAGAATACGAAAGTAATACAGTAAAGAAACACAGGGACCCAGATATATCATTCACACAGATACTAAATGTACTATGCTCTACATAGCAACTTGAGTTGGCTGGAAGGTTCTGCATTCACACTGATCACTTTGGGAAGGCCTGTAGTATCTAAGTACTTGGTGATGGATTTATAAAACATCATATATCAATAGCTATGTACAAGAGTCTGAAAGATAGTATTAATACATGTTGGAAATAGAAAAGTGCCAAATTCTTGAAAAACTGTAACTTGTCTGAAGAACACCTAAAATTTTCACCATGAAAATTTCCTTCACAAGAAAAAGACTTTTTGAGACAGGGTCTCCTTATAGCCCTAGCTGGCCAAGAACTTGCTATGTAGAACATACTGGCCTCCTCACAGAGATCCGCCTGCCT
>NW_008344488.1:3797740-3807118 GCF_000622305.1 Nannospalax galili | reverse complement strand
ATATTACTTAATATGGGAAGCAACTATTAAGATACCAGAAACTGTAGGATAGTAAATCATAACTACTTTATAGTATGGCTAGTTGCCGTATTCTCTGGAGACTTCAGGGAATGAGGTAACTGGAAAGGCAATGAGGAAAAGGCAAGACAGACTAGAAGTAGCAGCTTAGGTTCGGGGAGCCCTGGATAGCTACCATTCTGAGTGGAAAAAAGCTCAGGGGGATATCAAAGTGTCATAAGGAGTGCAAGGCTTATTTGTAAAATAGAGTTAAAAGCATGAGCATGATGTTTAAATGACATAGAGTATCTTAGGTAGCCTATAAAAATATTAATTCCCTTTCTCACTTCCCTTCTTAAATAAAATATTTCTATCCCAAGATGATTTTCCAGCAGCCCACACTCTGAAAAAGACAAACAAAAGAATCCACATCTTTCTTTCTCTGTGTACATCTTGTTTAATTATTTACTTTTTACTAAATCTTCAGATTTAAATGTTAACATTTTAGATTCCTTATGAAAATATTCCATGTTCAAATAAGATTTTTGAGCAGTATATTCAATGAAAGAAACTTTATAAACATGCAAAAATAGCAGATGTCTGTACAAAGTTCTAAAACAGGATAAACTATTCTATGAAGGAAAGGTATCACAACAGCAGGTGCTCTGGAGAGTGGGGTGAAAATGAGTGCAAAGGAACCTAAAAGCTTCCTGGATGATGGGAAAAATATTGGTAATATTATGGATTTTTTACAACACTCAGTCAATATACATTTGAGATTTATGCATTTCATGGTGTAAAACCCAAAGAAAAACTTTAAACAGAAATTGCTAAAGAACTTCAGAGGAAGTTAATTTTGATAATTTCTGTTGGAATGCATCAAAAAGTGAATTGACAAATGTGTTATTATAATAAAAATTGCTCATGAAACCTAAGCAGCTATTATAAAATTACCTTTAGTAAATATTTTCTAATATAATGTTAGAAAACAATGTTTTCTCACTGGCCCTTGGTTAGTTTATACCCAATTCTTGATAAGATCACTGAAATTACTTTTTTACACTCTTTACTGATGAACGTTTGTGACTTGCCCTACAACTCATGTTGAAACAAATTTATTTTCACCAATAGAGAAACATATGTTCAGCCCTCAGGTATTGAGTGTAAAAAAAAAAAAGTGATGTTGCAGGCTTCTTGTTGCTTCTCAATAGCTGTCAGCCTGTCAGCTCCACATTCCAGGTGCTCAGCAAACTATAATTGCCAGAGCTCTCTGCTGAGGACACAGAAACCTGTACAGCTGACCTGCTATAAAAATTATGGAAAGCTGCCTTCCACAAAAAGAAAGACAAAACTAAAAGGATCTGAAATGTTTTATACTTTGGTTGCTCAACTGGTTGGGTCTCATAGTTCCTTCAAATGCAAGGATTTTTTTTAACTTTTACAAAAACTTTATTGAGAATTTCATACATGAATATAAGGTGTTTTGATCAAATCCATGCCCGCTCCTTCCCCTCCAATATTCCCCCCTCTCAAGAGGTAATCCTAGAATCTTTTAAGGATTAGATACAAGCTCCCAATACTTTTGACATTTTTGGTCTTTGGAGCAGAGTATGTTGCTAACAGGCCCAAGGACATTTTGACTTTTAGCCCAGAAACTGGCTACATTTCTTTAGGGTGTTTTTACCCTAACTGCCTAGCCAATTCCTACCTCCTATTCTTATCACACCATCCTCTGAAGGGGTTACTCAAATTGCCAATAGGGAATAGGGACACAGACCACTCTGGCTTCTCCCATGCTGAACAGGGATGCAGGGTGAGGCAATTGGAGTACCCCTTCAGTGGGTCTATCTAAAAGACTCCCAAATTGCATAACTCTTGTCTCTAAGGGGAGAAGAAAGTCCTTGAATCATGAATAGGAGATGTGAAGGAGAAGTAAAGGCAAGAGTAACTAGCATTACAAGTTCTAGAGAGGGCACTAGAAACAGGGCAATTTAGTCAGAACAGGGCAATTTTCAAATGTTCATATGAGAGTCCATTGGAGTGTCTTGACAAGGGCTTCAAAAACATCCCTTTATTGGGTTCTGAGGCTGGACTAGTTGGCTGGGAAGAGTGGCTGGATACTCAGGTGAGGGTCCAGTGACCCTGCTTGGCACTCCTTTAATGAATGAGCACAACCTTCAACAAGCCCAGTTGTGACTATGTTTAGCAATCAGGCTCAGCTGAAAGCATGATGATGGTAGTTATTTCATACAGAAGGAACTGCTGTATAGCATCATCTTATTAAAAGGACCTGGGAGCCACATATGAGGAAGAACATACATTGTTTTTCTGAATTTGTGTTACTTCACGTAGTATAACAGTTTCTAGATCCATCCATTTACCTGCAAATTTCATTATTTCATCTTTCTTTACTGCAAAATAGAACTCCATTGTGTAAATATACCACACATTTTTTAATATACCACATTTTTGTTAACCACTCGTCAGTTGGGGCACTTAGGTTGCTGCCATCTCTTAGCTGTTGATGCACAGATTTTTATCAATACACAAATGCTGCTTCAAGACCCAATTTGTGGATCAAAGAGCCTTGGTTTTCAAATATAATACATATGATAGCCATAGTTCTTAAAGATTTTTTTTTGGTCTTTTTGAGACAGGGTCTCCCTGTAGCCCCAGCTATAATGGAACTCACTATGTAGTTCAGGCTGGCCTTGAACTCACAGAGATCCGCCTGCCTCTGCCTCCCAAGTGCTGGGATTAAAGGTGTGCACCTTAATAGAACTACTCAGACTGTTTTTTAATTAACTTTTGGGCACATAAATAGTTGTATGAATGTATGAAGTACAATGTAATATTTTGATTCTTATATACATTAATAGTCAACTTAGAGAATGATGTTAGTATGGAATTCATCATTCCTTCATCCTTGAAACACATTCCCTTTACTCGCTCCTACTGTGTCCCTTTATCCCTCCTGATCTCTCATTTCTTGACTTCTCCAAGGCTCCATTTCATGACTTCTTTCTTTTCCTATTCTCACTTAAGGTGATCACAGAGTTTTATAATATCTTAAACATCACCTCGTGTGATGACCAAAGGATATCCTATAAGTCTCTTAGTTTTAGACATGCATTCTCAACTTTCTACTCAATTTGATCCATTGCATATTTAATAGACATCTCAGATCTAAAATTTGAAAACCAGGTCCTTATTCTTTCCCCTCAAATCTGATTCTCCTGAAATCTCTTTCCCACATATCACAACAGTGTCAAACTTGCAGATACTCAGACCAAAGCCATTAGAATCTTCTCCAAAATATTTTTTTACACAACTTATATCTGATCTGTCAACCAATCCTGATTGTCTCACCTTCTAAATGTATCTCAAGTCCAATCACTTCTCACCCTCTAAATTGCTACTACCATGGTTTGAGCTCTCATGATTTCCAATGGTAACAGTAACAGTCCTATAAGTTGTTCTTTCTGCCTCTTCCCTACCCTCCTTCCACCTCTTCAAGACTCATCAAGTGGAATAATAGTCTCTTTTTTTGGTAAGAATAGCTGATTTTCTTTTTTATTTTCTTTTTAATTATTTATTTAATAACCACATACTTAGAAAAAGCATTTCATTACAACAGGATTGACATATTCAATAACAATTTCCAGAGCTAAGATTCATCTCTTTCAAAATTGGCTGTAAATTTTTAGGTTTACAGTTGAATTATTACAGTTATACAATAGTATGCTCAGTATAAACCCTATGAGACATAAAATTAAATGAGGTTTTAGCCTTTAAAAAGGATCTCCATTTCATTATTAAAATACACAGTTCCATAGAGTAAAATTCATTTTTAACGCAATTTAAGATGTTTGCACATGCATTTCTAATCTCTATATATCTGATTGTTACTAATCACAATGGGTTACATTCTGAGCTCCTTGGCATCTGAGCATGGATATAAAGTCATCAGGTAGATTTCAATGGTAATGTTTTTCACATCTACTAATTATTTAGGAGTAAATTTTTATGCTATGAAGAATTATTTTTTAACATTTTTTTTAGTTTTTAATAACTACATGATTAGAAGCATTTCACTACAACTTTAACATATTCAGTAATACACTCCAGAGCAAGAGTACATCTTTTTCACAAGTGGGTACAAGTTTCTAGGTTCACAATTGAATTAATACAGTTATACAATATTGAACTCAGTATAAGCCCTGTAAGACCTAAAATTGAATGCATTTTTAACTTTAAAAAAGATCTCCATTTCATTTTAGAATATATTGTTCCTTGCAGAAAGACTCATTGTTTTTGCTACTAACACTGAGATGTTGGCATGTGCATATCTAATCTGTATGTATCTGATTATTACTAGCCCTAATCGGTCACACTTGGATCCTTGGCGCTTGTGTATGACTATAAAGTCATTGGGTAGATTTCAATGGTAATTAACATGATGTAAATTTTTATGATTCCTCCTCAAATATAAAACACTTTTTAAAATTTGTTGATTTTTTGTGTATGTATATCATACAGAACATCCCAAACCATCTTATTCAACTATACACCCACTTTCCAGATGGCACCTTCCTATAGACTCCCTCCCCTTATAATCCCTGCTACTGTCTGCTATGTGATCGGCACCAGCAATCATTCCTCACTACTTGTCCATCTGGTGAATCTAGTCAGCCTATGTAGAGGTGTTTGTTTTAGGAGCATCAGCTGTTTCTCATCTAGCAGCAATCAGCTGTCAATATCCCTTTAGATAAGATTGGGGTCTGCTGTTCATTTTCCCAGTTCTATGCTGGGTTACTATCTGGGAGTCCCTTTGGCCACCCTGGCCAACAACTCAAAAGAAGGTATCTCCTATCTGGCTGGCATTGTTGCTTGTTATGTAGCCTTTAGCTGCATATGGACTCTTAAAAAATTATGTTGGGCCTTTTAATCTTTGGTTATACTTTCCTTTTGGGTGTTTAAGGCCATACAGTTTGCCCAGATAAACCAATTTATTTTTACCCTTAAAGTTTTTTGAGGATCTGTTCCTCAGGGGTCACATGGGCTTAGGAGGAGCCCCTGGCTCCTTTCTTTTACCAGTTCTGCCTAAGTAAAGATAAGCCAAAGGTCCTGCTCAAACGTGGTTGGCTTAGCTTGGAAGCATGGAAGAAATGATTCCTCTGTGTTGACGCTCCTTTTTGTAGACTGAACACTGGTTCAAATACACCTGGTGGGGTCTCCTCGGCCTCCTTGATCAAGAGCACAGGTAACCCACCACAATTACAGGACATTTTGATAGATGCTCATAATCCCCTGGAACTAATCGACCTAGGAGGGCAAGGAGCAAAAAATGTCCTTTATGTCCCTCTGACCAAATTATTACAGACCTGAAAGTATGTCTGTTAAACATCTAAGAGGTGTTCTGTGTCATGTAGGTAAATCTTGGGCAAAGACCAGTTGTTCTCAGATAAACTTTACCTAGACCTTAAAATTTCTTGATCTGCTATGTAATTTCTCAGTAGGTTGTAGGAGTAATATGGTTCCCTTTTGTTTTCAGAACTAGCTAGGCACTATTTATCTCTTGCATCATCTCACCCCTCATCATGATTTTCCCACTTAAGGTGCCCCCACTTCCCCCCTTTCTCCCTTAATAATACCCTTCTCCTACAGTTCTAACTTTCTTGAGCTTCTTCTTTCCCTTTATCCCCTAGGTTCCTTGTATACCCTTCCCTCCCCACTCCCTTAAACTAACCCAATTTTTATCCATATCTCCCCTATTAAGGCCTGTTTCCTACTGTTCTTCTCTTTCAGGTTCTTTCATTTCCTTTATCTCACTGTTTCCTTTCCATTAGCCTGGGTCCTGTAGTTATACCTGGATACATACTCACTAATCAGGGTTTGGTTCTAGGATCCACATATGAGGGAGAATATATGTCAATTTTTTTTTTCTGAGTCTGTGTTACTTCACTTAGTATAACGGTTTCTAGTTCCATCCATTTACCTGCAAATTTCATGATTTCATCTTTCTTTACTGCTGAGTAAAACTCCATCGTATATATGAAACACATTTTCAATATCCACTCATCAATTGAGTGGTAAAACTGGGTCTAATGGTAGGTTCATTTGTAGTTTTTTAAGAGTTCTCCACACTGTTTTCCATAGGGGTTGAACCAATTTGCAGCCCCACCAGCAGTGGAAGAGTGTTCCCCTTTCCCCACATCCTCTCCAACATTTGCTATCATTTGTTCTCTTGATCTTAGCCAGTCTGACTGGGGTAAGATGAAATCTTAAAGTGGTTTTAATTTGCATTTCCCTAATTATTAGTGATATTGAATCTTTTAAGATGTTTCATTGCCATCTTTACTTCTTCTATTCAGAACTCTCTGTTCAGCTCTTTAGTCCATCTTTTAATTGGGTTACTTTTTGCCTTGATTCTCTGTTTTTGAGTTTGTTATATATCCTGGATATTAAACCTCTGTCGGATATGTCTCTGATGAAGATTTTCTCCCATTCTGTGGGTTTTCTGTTCGCTTCCCTGATTGCCTCCTTTGATATACAGAAGTTTTTTAGTTCAATGAATTCCCATTTGTTGATTCTTGTCCTTGTTTCCTGAGCAATTGATGTCAGATTTAGAAAATCTTCTCATACACCTATATCTTGTAGGATTTTCACAATGATTTTTTTCTAACAGTTTCAGATTTTAAGGCTTTACACTGAGGTCTTTGATCCATTTGGAATTGACTTTTGTGCAGGGTCAAAGACAGGGGTTTAGGGTCATTCTTCTACAGGTGGAGATCTAGTTACACAATCACCATTTGCTGAACATGCTGTCTTTCTCCAGTGAATATTCTTGGCCCCTTCTTCAAATATCAGGTGGCTGAAATTGCATTTACTCATATTTGGGTCTTCAGTTTCGTTCCATTGATCTATGGGTCTATTTTTGTGCCAGCACAATGTTGTTTTTATGACTGTAACTCTGTAATCCAGCATCTATGGGTCTATTTTTGTGCCAGTACCATGTTTTTTAATGACTATAGCTCTGTAATACAGCTTAAAATCTGGTACAGTAATCCCCCCAGCATTGCTCTTAGAGATCAGCATTATTTTGGCTATCTGAGATCTTTTGTTTTTCCATATGAATCTTAGTATGTTTTTTTCCAATTCTGTGAAAAATGTCATGGGGATTTTGATTGGCATTGCACTGAATCTACAAATGACTTCTGGTAGGATGGTCATTTTCACAATATTAGTTCTTCCAATCCATAAGCATGGGAGTTCCTTCCATCTTCTAATACTTTGTTGAGGTGCTTCAGGCCAAGACTGGGAAGACAGCAAACTTTCTCAGGAATACCAACAACACTTCGGAAGAAACTGATGTCAAACTGAATTCACAAGGAGGCTATTGAGTGTTTCCATGGACTCTTTCTCTGATTGCTTGTTATTGGTATATAGAAAGGCAACAGACTTTTGTAGGTTAATTTTGTAACCTGCCACTATATTGAACGTGTTAATAATTTCTAGGAGTTTTCTGGTGGAGTTTTTGGCATCTCTTAGATATAATATCATATCATCTGTGAAAAGGGATAAGTAGATCTTTTCCAATAGTTACTCCTTTAATTTCCTGCTCTTGTCCTATTTCTCTTGCAAGAGTTTCAAGCACTATGTTAAAAAGGAGTGGAGATAGCTGGGCAGCCTTGTCTAACGGCGAGGGTGGGGGGATGGAAGGGTGAATGAGGCTTAGGGAGTCCTGGTGCGGAGAGCTGCGCTATAGACTTACCCCAAGTGGCCTGAGGATAGTCCCCTCTAGGACTTTGAACATGAATGCATGTTGAATTTTGTCAAAGGCCTTCTCTGCATCTATTGAGATGACCATGTGGATCTTGTCTTTGAGCCCATTTATATGATTATGATGTTTACTGATTTACGTATATTAACCCATCCCTGCATCTCTGGGATAAAGCCGACTTGATTATGGTGGATGATCTTTTTGATGTGTGTCTGTATGCAGATTGCAAGTATCTTGTTGAGAATTTTTGCATCTATGTTCATTAAAGATATGGGTCTATAGTTTTCTTTTTTGGTTGCATCTTTATCTGGCTTTGGTATTAAAGTGATGCTGGCTTCATAGAAGGAATTTGGAAGTTTTCCCTCCATTTCTATCTTTTTGAATAAATTAAGTAGTATTGGACGTAGATCTTCTTTAAATGTCTAATAGAATTCTGCTGTAAATCCGTCTGGTCCTGGGCTTTGTTTAGTCAGGAGGTTTTGTATTACTGTTTTAATTTCTTTTTGTGTTATGTGTCTGTTTAAGCTCTTACTCTCTTCTTGGTTTAGTTTTGGTGGTTCCCATGCCTTTAGATATCCTCCATTTCTCCAAGGTTTTCAACTTTAGTAGCATATAGGTTTTTAAAGAATTCCCTTATAATGTTCTATATCTTTCTGGTGTCTGTTGTGATGTTTTCCCCTTTCATCTCTGATTTTGTCAATTTGGAGGTACTCTTTCTTTCTTTTGGTTAACTGGGCTAGCGGTCTGTCAATCTTGTTTATCTTTTAAAAGGACCAGCTCTTGGATTTGTTGATTCTTTGTATTGTTTTCTTTGTTTCAGTTTCATTAATTTCTGCCCTTATTTTTGTTATTTCTTCTTGTCTGCTGGGTTTGGGTTTCATTTGCTGTTGCTTTTCAAGTGTCGTGAGTTGCAACGTTAAGTCATTTATTTGTGTTCTTTCTGATTTTTTGATGTAGGCAATTAGAGCTATAAACTTCCTTCTAAGGACTGCTTTCAGCGTGTCCCTGAGGTTTTGTTGTGTTGTACTGTCCTTTTCATTTAGTTCCAGGAATACTTTTCTTTCTTAATTTCTCTTTTGACCCATTCATCATTCAGGAGTGTGCTATTTAATCTCCATGTGTTCTTGTGGTCATTAGAGCTTCCTCTGGTGTTGATTTTAAGCTCTATTGCAGTGTGTTTTGATAGAGTGCATGGAATTATTTCCATCTTTTTTTATTTGTTGAGGTTTGTTTTGTGCCCCAGCATATGGTCGGTTTTGGAGACGGTTCCATGGGGTGCTGAGTAGAAAGTATGTCCTTTGGTGCTTTGGTGGAATACTTGGTAGATGTCTGTTAAGTCCATTTGATATATGGTATTGTTAAATTAAGATGTCTCTCTGTTAACTGTCTGCCCTCTTGACTGATCTAATGGAGACAGTGGGGTATTGAAGTCCTCTACTATTAATGAGTTGGGATTAATCTGGGTCTTAATGTTGTTTTTATGAAGTTGGGTCCACCAGAGTTTGGTGAATAAATGTTCATGATCATAATATCTTCTTGATTTATTGTTCCTTTGATCAGAATGAAGTGGCCCCTTTATCTCTTTTGATTAGTTTTAT
>NW_008344488.1:3788792-3797703 GCF_000622305.1 Nannospalax galili | reverse complement strand
GCTTTTTTCTTAGTACCATTCGCTTGGTATATTTTTTTCCATTCTTTCACTTTAAGATAGTGTCTGTCCCTGAAAGTGAGATGAGTTTATTGCAGACAACAGAAAGATGGGTTTTGTTTCTTAATCCATTCACATAGTCCGTGTCTTTTCACTGGGGAGTCCAATCTGCTAATATTTAAAGTTATTAGTGAAAGATGAGTATTGAATCCTGTCATTTTTAGTTCTGTTCACATTCTTGATTTAACTGTATTTTTCCACAGTTATAACTTCATTGAATTTCTTTCTGCAACCCCTTGGGTATAGTCATTCCTTTCTTCAGCTCTTTGTATTTCTTCCAGAACTCTCTGAAGGGCTAGTTTTGTGGACATGACTTTCTTCAGCCTACTTATGTCATGGAAGATTTTTCTTTCCCTTTCAACTATAATAGAAATTTTGGCTAGGTATAGTAATCTGGGTTGGCATCTGGTCATTTAAACCTGGGAATACTTTGATCCAGGCTCTTCTGACTTTCATAATTTGTACTGAAAAGTCAGCTGTAATCCTAATGGGTTTTCCTTTATGTGTGACTTGTTTCTCTTTCACGGATTTCAGTATTGTCCTTTGTTCTGTATGTATAGTGTTTTTACTAGAATGTGCCTTGGAGAGTCTCTTTTCTGGTCCTGTCTCTTTGGTGTTCTATGTGCTTCTTATATTTGTATTGGCATGTCTTTCTTTATTTTGGGGAAATTTTCTTCCATGATTCTGTTGAAGATCTGGTCCATGCCATTATCTTGGGATTCTTCTCCTTCCTGTATGCCTATGATTCGTAAGTTTAGTCTTTTATGGTGTTACACAATTCCTGCATATTCCATTCTTGGGATTTCTTAAATTTTTCATAATCTTTGCTCAAGTGGTCTTGTTTGTCCACTTTATCTTCCAGTCTTGATACTCCGTTTTTCATTTCATTCATCCTATTGATGAGGCTTTCTCCTGTCATTTCTAATTGGCTTACT
Organism: Nannospalax galili; assembly: GCF_000622305.1. NCBI lineage: Eukaryota > Metazoa > Chordata > Mammalia > Rodentia > Spalacidae > Nannospalax > Nannospalax galili. Next base: position 3,796,711 of record NW_008344488.1, on the reverse strand, counting down.
GAGTGTTTCACTTCCTTCTTCGTTTCAGCCTGAGTATGCTTCAATATTTCTAACTTTTCTGAATTCATTCAGAAATTTATCCTTATCTTCCTTCAGTTCTTTCATTTCTTTGGTTGTGTGTTCTTAAATTCACTGAATTCTTTTATTGTGTTTATAATTGTTCTTTTGAGTTCCATGTCCTGCATTATCTCTAGGGGGTTCTCATTGTACTCCTCTAGAGGACTATTATTATTTGGTGGGGATATGTTATTTTGGTTTTTCTTGTTATTATTTTTTCTCTGTGATTTTGGCATGTGACTTTCTTTTATAGTTTCTGATTCTTGTGTGAGACTCATGCCTTCAAGTTTAGGTCTGCTTCTTTTTGTGAACTTTATGCGTCTTTGTGGTTTACTTTTGGGGCATGGAAAGCTGGTTCCACTAAGCTTCTTGTTCTCTCTATTGATTTTATATTGGAGTGGCCAGATCGCTTTTCTCTTCAGGAGTTCCCACAGAGGCCCAAGTCAGATAAGGATCAGAAGCTCTCAGGCTTTCTCCTAAGGTCTGGATCCCTTCAGGAAAGATTTTGGCCTCAGGAATTTAGGGGTTGGACTGGTCTGGGAGCCAGACCCAGGAAAGATGCTTGCTTAGGCCAGCTGGTGGCCCTGCCACCCAGAGATGCAAAGGAAGATGGGGGTGGGAATGGGCCCCAAGGTCTCCTGGGGGCTGCATTGAGGAGCTGGGTTGGTCTGGATGCAAAGGATCAGGAAGAGGAAACGTCAACCCCAGTGTCTAAGAAAGAGGCTGAGGAGTCGTGAAAGCCCAGGGAATTGGAGAGTGGTGAGGGCATGGAAATGCCCAGAGTGCTCCTGGTAACCTGAGAAGGAACTGAGTTGGTCTAGACGCAAAGGATCAGGAAGCAGTGGTGGTTCCACACATGTCTTGGGAACCAAGAGAAGGAATGGAACAGGACCCAGGCTTTGGAGAAGAGACATGCAGGGGAGATGGGAGGGTGAATGAGTCTGGGGTAGTCAAGGCACAGAGGGTGTGATCAACTTACCTGGGTGAGAGAGGCCTGTGGGTGGGAGAGAGGCCTGTGAGTCCTGCAGGCCTATGGAAGCAGAGGGAGGTAAGGGCGGGGGCAGACCCAGAGTGCTCCTGGGGACCGGAGAAGTAACTGAGTTGCTCTGGATACAAAGAATCAGAAAGAAGCATTGGTGTTTCCCCCCGTGTCTGGTGCGCCAAGACAAGGAATGGGACAGGACCCAGGCTAGAAAGAGACCAGTGTGAGGAGATGGGAGGGTAAATGAGGCTGAGGGAGTCAAGGTGCGGAGGGTGCCATTGACTTACCCAGGTGAGAGAGGCCTGTTGGTTGGAGAGAGCGGAATAATACTCTTAAATTCATTAAAGTAACTCACTCTTCTCAAAATACTATAGCTTAAACTAAGATTATAAAAAATAACTATCCAAAGAGCCAGTTTTGTTCCTTATTCCCAATTAATCTTAAAACCCTTCCTTGCAACTCCACCTATACCAGACATTTGGATGTGTTTCAACTCTCCTGTTAGTTCCCTTAATTGAACACTCACCTTTCTCCCCTCCTGGCTCTCCAACACAGGGTTGTTGCTGTCTCATGTTCAGGTCTTGACTTCAATGTCAGTACAGCACTTATATTTTCCCTGACTATACTACTGAAATTTGCTTGCATCTTCCCTCTCCTCAAACACTCATTACCTCTTTTGTTTGATTTTTCTCTGTAGTATTTATCAACAACTAACATGTATGTTCGTATGTGTGTATGTCTGTATGTATGCATTTTATGGCCTTCATTATAGCATTCAAAAACATTATTTAGCTAAATGCACATCATTCATTTCTGACCCCTTGAGCCTAGAAAACTGACACATACATATGTATATTATGGCATTATATAATATATATTTTTAAAATATTTTATTGATTTTTGTGCATTTCATATAGCAGGTATTAATCAAATTTAGACCTCTTTCCTCATCTGCACCCTCCCATAGCCTCCCACCAAATTTCATGCATTCTGTCATATATGCTAAGTCACATCCAGTCAAGCATTTGTACCCAGAATATATATTTTTAATGGATGAATGAATTGTGAAGTTGACAAATATTGTATCATTCAAATAGCACACAAGATCATAAATATCTCTCCCAACTTCAAGTTGGTCAAATCTATTATGACAACTTAATTAAGTCCTTCACTGTTCTATATGAAAAGAAAAAGTCAGGGAATAGAAAGATTTACATACACGCCTTAAGTTCATGTATTTATTTTCCTTTTTATTATTGATAGCATGGACTGAAATATACTTTATTTATCTGCCCAAGGAATTTTCTACCCTCTTTTTCCTTTCATTGTAATCTCAAATTAGCATCTAAAACCCTCAGTTCTCCAGATAATAATTGCCTTTGTCACTGTCTTTAAACTGTCTTATCTCAATGTGATGGTCAGAACATTTCATAAACGTAAACACCAATAGCCTTCACTGGATGAACTTAATTCATAACAATATGCTTCATTCCCACATTTGCTACCAGGTGGTGTTAGAAAATAAAAGCAAGTCTTTTTCAAAATGATTATACTGTCTATTGATAATATTGTCATCAAAATACTTTTATGAGCAAGAGGTACAGTACTGAATCATGTTTGAGGTTCAGAAAAGGTATACTAACTAATGTCTTCCATAAAGACTGTTTCAAAAGTGAGTACCTCGTGTTCCTAAGCAAGATAAACAAGATGTCTAATTGGGTGGGATACCTGGGCCTTCCAAGGAGGGGAGTTACACAGATCTCATAAGTTCTTGACCTGGAGGGAAATATAGAACTGAGAAATATCTTTTCTGTTTGCTTGGTTTTACAGAGTCTTCATTACAGCGCATTCGGTATGTTTAACTCTTGACATGCCACTTGTATTCAAGAACAGCTGATTCTATAAGTCAATAGCTAAGTAGCCAGATTACAATTATAGTACATGTTATAGTTAAATTTTCGTATGTTCACCTCATACTACTTAACTGTGAGAGTCGAAATAAATCAGCAGAAAGAAAATGTACACTCGGAATAAACCTATTCTAAGACCTAATTGAGCTTTAAATATGACCATATAAATTATTTCTTCTAAATATTAAATTCCTGCAACCTTATAACAAAAGTATCTGGAAATCTACTTGTGACCGCGAGATTAAAGTTTATGAAGGATGAAGGAATAGCATGGAATTGTATTCAAGTGAGGATTTTAGCATTAAAGAAAAGTTAAAGTCTTCCTCATCTAGATCCCTTAATTATACCCTAAGAATCAATCCAAAATTGCTAACAGATTTGTCTTAAAACACAAAATAATGCAAAGATGAATAGGTTCTAGAATCCATGACTTTGATTCTGCTGCTTGCTAAAAGTTTTCCCAAAATCTTATTGGAAATTGATGTTTTGAGAAATGCTGAAAAAACCCTCCAGTCACTCAGTATACTCATCAGTTCTATACCAAACCTTACTTGATTCTATGTTGGGCAGTCAATCAAGGGTATGAAAACCAGGAAGGAATGAACACATTAGAGAAGAGACGAAGTGGTCCCTGGTCACTGAATGTACCATGTCATGCTAAAATTTCCTTTGTTACTCAGCCTGTTTTCTGAACTTACAGGCCAGACAGGTCACTGGTGGATCATTTGATTGGGAACTGTAAGTTGTGGCAATGGCATTGAAAATGAGTACCACAGTACACGGCAAGAGGAACTCATCCCCATTAGTGCTTCAGGACCATCCTAGCAGTTGTATAAATCTACCCATCCCACCTCACACTCCACATATACTGATGGCAGAATGCAAACATTCTGCAGACTGTATCTGGTCTATAGAAAAGGTTGGGTTGTATTAGACAAACACAAGGTCACAAAATGCAAAAAAAAAAAAAAAAAAAAGTGAATTAGATGGATCCATTCTCTCCCAACTGACTGCAGGTATTTGAATCTACACACTGCAGTATGGATATCATAGAATCCTGAGTTGGAATTTCATTCCCTCTAATGGTTATTTCTATGATTCTTCACAATTATGAACCTCTTCCAGGATTGGTATTCTCATTGCTAATGCGTGAATGGTGATAACAATGCCCACATCATGTATTGTTGTAAGGAAGCACGAAGTAATACAACTAAATATTATGTGTTTATTTTTATTATATGTGTATCAGCATATTACCTGCATGTATGTAAGTGCACCCATGTCATGCAATGCCCACAAAGGACAGAAGAGGGCATTAGATCCTTGGAACTAGAGTTTTGGATAGCTTTTAGCCACCACATGGGTCTTCTACAAGAGCAGTCAGTGCTCTTAATGGCTAAGCCATCTCTCCAGCCCAAAACTGAGTATTCTTAACTTCCATCATTGAGATTTTACTATGTGCTATTCACATTACATTTTCAATCTATATGTTTAATGTATATCTTACCGCCATTATATAAGAAGGAAACTTAGCCAGGTGTGGTGGTGGATGCCTTTAATCCCACCACTTGGGAGGCAGAGGTTGGCGGATCCTTGTGAGTTGATCCAGCCTGGTCTACATAGTGGGTTCCAGGACAGCTGGGGCTAAGAGGAGACCCTGTTTCAAAAAGTCAAAAAAAAAAAAAAGGGGAACTTAACCTTAAAATGTACAATATTGGGGGTCCATGAAGGTAACTTAGTGATAGAGTACTTGGTTAGCATGTACAAGGTCTTGGGTTTAACACCAAGCACTGAAAGAAAATTACATTATGTTGCCAAATATTTCCAGATTAGTAAAGTAGAGCCAGGATTTGATCCAAAGTAGTCTGACATCTAACATTACTAAGTAGCCTGAGCTAGCCTGGACCTTGATATGTGGTCTAGGCTTAACATTCACATTCCTCCAGGTCTCAACTTTCAGGTGCAGTAATTATAGACATGCACAAGTCTTGCTTTCAGTTCAATTCTTCATTATTGAGGATGCTTAAGGTAGTTAATTTTTCTTAAGACTACACTTCCATTATATCATTATTCAATTCCCCCTTTATTTCCCAGACATTTTGGGTTTGGTTTTCTAATGTTTCACTATGATAAAGGAATAGCTGCCCTTTTGTATGAGTCACCCTGAAAAGCAATCATTTTTCTCTCACCTTTTGCTCCATTTGAAATAGCTGATAACTGAAAACAGCTGTCTCACTTAAAAGTCATCATTTTTTTCTGCATGATTTCCCTTCTTGGGAACTATCCAGGAAATGGGGAAATGTGTGCATTTAGGTGTATGGAATACATGAAGGCACAATATTTTATTATAGTCTTTAGACTTACAAAGGTTTCTTCCACCTGTCAACTAACTCTCTTCAAGTCACCTAAATAAATACCCAAGAAAACAATCACATTGAGTCATGCAGAATTTGTACTCAGTAATAGGGCAGATTATTTCCTAAGGAAAGTTGTTACTAGTGAAAGCTCTGGAATTTCCTTCAATTGTGACAGCACTGAAGATACACAGGAAAATTTGAAATAGAATAGTGAACCTTACATGAACAAGCCTTAAAACAGATGACAACTTTTCTTACTTCCACACACAAATTATTTTCTACCTCAAAGATTCTATGATGTCATTATTTAGATAACTTGAAGTTATCATTGTTATCTCCAAGTTTTAAAGAGGAGGGTGACTAGAGAGATGGCTCAGCAGTTAAGAGCACTGACTGTTCTTCAGAAGACCTTGGTTCAGGGCCCATTACAGCAATCTGTAACTCCAGTTCCGGAGGAGCTGAGTGCCTTTTCTGGGCACTCATAGGCATTGCATGACATGGGTGCATTTACATAAATTCAGGCAAATCACTCATACACATAAAATATTTTTAAAAATCATTCTTTTTAAAAATAAAGAGAGGGCGAAAAGTTCTAAGAGCCAGAGATGTAGGACCTGAAGGAATTAGTGTTTTCCAAACTGCAGGACAGTTGCACATGTGAACTTATAACAGTTAAGAAAACATGCACAAGATCTGCATGAGCTCAAATCAGAAAAAAAAAAATGCAGTATGGAGAGGAGAGATGGGCATGAATTCCCACCCCTAGCTAACAGCTATTAGCATATGGAAGAGAGTCCATTTTCATTGAGTGTGGTCCCAGGGAAGTCGACCACTCCCCAGGGCCAATGCCACACTCAAGAGTATTTGGGCAACACAAATTGGATTCCATGGGGGAAAAATGAACTCAAAGTTGAGTGGGTATGGAGGTGGGCATGGAACTGGGAAGAGTTGGGGGCAAGAGGGGAATATGATTGAAATACATTTTATAAAGCTCTCAGAGAACTAATAAAACACTCTATAAGCTCAATCTAGACAAAATCTCAGCACAGATATAGTGAAGTAGATAAGAGACCCTAACTCTACCTGAGGAACTACTGGAAATGGATGGCAACTGGGAGGGGGAGAGTCAGTCTCTTTTAAGCATGTGACTCTTGGTAGGTTAACCAGGCTGCAGTGGATGGACCCACACCAGAAGGCATTTGGAAATCTGGAAACCACAGAAGTTTGACTCTATGGGACTTTATAGAGTACATGAAATTGAGCAGAGGGTGCAGATGGGGAGGAATCTAAATATGATTGAACTATATTGTATGAAATTTTCAAAATTCTAATTTAAAAAAGGAAAAAAGTATTTCAAAATTAAAAATAAAAGCAAAACAAAAGGAAAGTGTATATTTGTATAAATTAAATAAATCGTGCACTAGGGTTTATACCTGTGTAACCAGTTTCTGTCTGGAAGTGCACGATCTCATATTTTATTAAAAAACTTGATCATTGGAAAGTGAAGTTCTCACATTTCATGTTCCTTACAACCTCAGAGAAGACTGGTTACAACCAGAGAAGACTGATTCCTTTCTAACATATGACCATACAAATTGCCTTATTATGTTTTACTTTCTGGTGGCAGCTATAGAATTTTCTTGGTAGAATCCATGAGGGGCTTATCTCACCATCTTCCCTGCTGGAAAATACTAGACTGATCTGCCATAAACTCAGGTTAGAAGAAGGAATCCCTACTGCATTGCAAAATACTTTATCACAAGGCTTCTTCTCCAGCTTTTACAGCCCCAGGTATTCTCTGGGAACCTCATAATGGCACTGAATTCTCTCTTCTGAATACAAAATGCTAGACTTCATGGGTCACAGATACTACAGGCAACCCAAAGTTAGAATAAGGGGAGGTGTTCAGCACATATTTCCGTGTCTTCTAACATAGGAAATTACTAATCTTTTAGCTCAGAAAAAAAGCAAAGAGATATAATCAGAGCAGACCAGTCAAGGCACCTCAGGAAATCCTCCAGTGCTATTACTGCCTTTCCTGTAAGCAAAGAGCTTCCTTGAAATCCAAGAGATTAACTGACCTGCATAGGATTATAATAGTCTTGTGTAATCAAGGAAAATTGACCCCAACTCTCTAGGCTCTACACAAAGAATTGTGTTCACCCTTCACATATGCCCATTAGACAGATTTCATGTAGCTTTAACATATAGTCTGTTTGTTAGCTATGAATGATTCACTTGTAGCAGCTGCCCTTCTGTACATTACTCAGAATATACCCTTCACTCTCCAGCAAAATACGGGCACCTTTGATTGGCAATGGTGTCCAACCATTTATAAGTACTGATCAGGAAACTTTTTACATTATTGCTTCACAAAATGGTGTAGTTTTAAAATGTTTTGTTAATAAATTTGAGGGGCTGAAGAGATGGCTCGGCAGTTAAGAGCACTGACTGTTTTTGCAGAAGAACCGGGTTCAAATCCCAGCACCCACATGGCAGCTAACTACTGTCTGTAACTCTAGTTCCAAGGGATCCAGCAGCCTCTTCTGTCCACTGTGGGCATTGCACGACATGGGTGCACTTACCTACATACAGGCAATACACACATACACA
>NW_008344488.1:3775405-3782640 GCF_000622305.1 Nannospalax galili | reverse complement strand
TTGCACGACATGGGTGCACTTACCTACATACAGGCAATACACACATACACATAAAAATAATGAAATATTTAAAATAAAATAAATTTGAAAATGTCAACATTTTATAAAATAATTTTAGGGTATTTAAGAGACAAAACACCAAAATTTTCATGGAATGACCTTCAAAGCCTCTGAAATTCTTCATGTACCTTGGAGAGTTTTCTGTTCATGTTCTTTTCATGGTCTTGGAAACAGATTATGGGTGCACTTACCTACATACAGGCAATACACACATACACATAAAAATAATGAAATATTTAAAATAAAATAAATTTGAAAATGTCAACATTTTATAAAATAATTTTAGGGTATTTAAGAGACAAAACACCAAAATTTTCATGGAATGACCTTCAAAGCCTCTGAAATTCTTCATGTACCTTGGAGAGTTTTCTGTTCATGTTCTTTTCATGGTCTTGGAAACAGATTTGTTCTTTATTGCAGGCAGCTTGACAAAGTCATGCAGATTATATAAACTAACATAAAACACATATCTCCTCAGTGAAATATATTAAAAGTATATGTTTTAAAATGTACTTTTATGTCAAATAATGATTATAATTATAAAATTTTTCAATATATATGATTTACACTCAGTGTTAACCTTCCACACTTCATCAAGGGGTTAGACACTGATACTGATGGTGATGATAGTGATGATGAGGGTGAAGATGATAATCGTGGTGGTTTTAAGGAGAACTTCATATTTAGAAACAAATTATAGATAATATTATCAGAAACTAAAAACAAGAAAAGGATACATGTTTATAGTTTTTAATAAAATATTTTACTTCTGGACACCTTAGTTTTTGTCAGTTCTGGGTAGTATTTAGTTTTTAGCTCTGACCTAAGTTTCTTCCTTTTTTTAAAACCTATATGAATAAAATATTTCCATTCAGTCTTCCTTTTTATCAAACACCTAAAATCTTTGTGATTAAATTATCTATAGAGAAATCACACTCATAAACAAGTTTTTATACTTTATTTGTTCCTGTAAATGTTTCTCCATTTTATCAAAGTTTTTGATCTATTGTTAACAATTGACTCTGATTTCTTAGTATTCCTCTTTGACCCTGTTCTTTATGAGGTCTAACAAATAGGTGATTATTCTATTTTTATAAGTATTTTTAAACTATGTAAAATAAAATGCAATTAGGATGATAAATGATTTGAACTTGAACTTCAGCTTGATAGTCAAAACCCTTCTAGAGACATTTGAACTAATAAAGGTTAAAAATACCAGTTTAAATCCAGTAATAACCTTCTACACTTCATAGAAAGTGAAGCAATGAAGCTTCAAAGTCAAGAACCCAGCAGTCCAATCATAGTTGGAGTTTTATATCAACATATTGGTTTTTGAAATTTCAAAACTGCTTTGGATGTTTTCTGAAGTATCACATGTCTATGGTGACTACTGCCCTATCTCTTCACGGAATTTGTAAATGCAATTTATTCAGTTCTCCTATTGTCCTGATAAATGTCACATTTTTCTTTATGTTGATTCAAATAAATGACCATCAGAAACAGGTTTGCTTACCTCAGGATCACAGAACAAATAAAGTTTTCAAGAAGTTAAACTGTCTCACTAACAACTGGCAGAATCAGAGTTTACCTCAGTAGTTTGGTGACATGTTTTGACTCAGTGTTTAATGGGTTTCTAGAGAATAACAAAGCACGTGTTTTTTCAGTTTTATTTTGCTTAATTTTTCTTAGTCTGGTTTCACTATTACCAAAAAAAATGTTTTTTTAAAAAATATTGACAGAATTATTCTTCATACATTGTCCAAGGGTGCTAATTTCTTCAGATCCTTTTCAACAATTGCTGTCTTTTCCTCCTCCCTCCTACCCTTGACCCCCCCCAACATGCTAACAGATATCCTTGAACTGTGAGGTGATATCTCACTGTGGTGTTCCATGATGACTAATGGTGATCAACATTTTTGCATGCACCTGCTGAACATTTTCTAGGAAGAAACATCTATGCATGTCTTTAATCTATTTAAGATCAAGCTTCAGGTTTCTCGCTACTTAGCTTTTCTTATACATTTAGGAATTCGACTTTTCTATATGTATATATAACATACAATCATCACACATATTACATATTACACAAATATTGCAAATACATTCTTATTCTACAGACTGCTTTTTCCTTTGGTAATTGCATCATGAATAAACAAACTAATTGTAAGAAGAAAACACAAAGCTGGAAACACACATCTTGATTTCAATATAAATTCACTATGAATTCATGTTATTCAAGACAGTATGATACTGACATAAAGACCAATTCATAGATCAGTGGAACAGTATAGAGGCCCTAGAAATAACCACAAATATATATAGTTACTGCATAACTCACAGGTATGTCAAGAAATTACAATGGCAAAAAAGTGTCCCTCAACAAGTGATATGGGAGAACTGGAAATGCAAATGGGATGGATGAAATGTGTCCCCACTTAAAGAGGACTAAAGACAAATGAAAACCTCCAACACAAATATGAAAAATCTCACGACATTGGTCCTGACCATAATTTCTGTCTAACCTTGACAATGTTCTCATGGACATGATAACAAAACTAAAAATAAATTTTTGGCTCTACATCATGCCAGAAATATTCTGTACAGCAAAGAATAGCGTAAACAGAATGTAAGATAGAATTATATGTTTGAAATTATGCAGGAACATCAAACTAGAAGAAATGTTTATTGAGGTCTGTGATGATTCAGAAGGTAAAAGCACTTGTTATAGAGGTTGATGTTTTGTCCCTGGGACACACATAGTTCATGTGCTCTCCAAATAAATAAATAAGGTAATTATTTCTTTAAAAAGGAAATCACACTGATATTAAATATATGTCAATAGTGGAAAATTAATATGGCCTAACCACCACAGAAAACAGTATGGAGAGTCTTAATAAAGGCAAACACAGAACTATCAATATGATTCAGCACCCATTTATATGTATATCAAAAGAACTAAAATGAGAATCTGGAAGTTACTAACATGCCCACTAACATTGTGTCAATATTTGTGATAGCCAAGATACAGAAATAGTCTAAGTGTTCCTGGATAGTTAGATGAATTTAAAAAAATTGGTATGTACATATCATAAAATATGGTTTGATCTTTAAAACAAAATTCTGAAAAATGGTAAAACATGAATGAACTTTGAGGGCATTATGTAAAGTGAAATAAGTGTGTTACAAAAAGACAATCCTATATGATTTCAATTATAGGAAAAAATTGTAATGGTCAAATTTATGTAAGCAACAAGAGAGTAGTAGATGTCAACAACAATGAAAGGCAAGGATGAGAAAGTTGCGAATGAATAGGCATAAATTTTCAGATAAGAAAAATGAATGAGCTGAAATATTTCTGGAAGAATGTCATACTTGAGGTTATCAGTACTGTTTGTGCATCTAAATATTCCTCTAGAGTACAGATCTCATGTTGTGTTCTTATCACAGCAAAGTAAAATTCAAAAAGAAAGGGAAAATGCAATACAGTCTCTCCTCTACCAAAAAGAAAAACTAATCTGCAAGAAACTCAAGATGCATAGAAAATGTGAGACTTCTCAAAAATTCCTCTTCAGCATTCCTATACAATTCAATAAAGATTTACTTAATATCTATAACTTCAGGAGATTATTGTCACAAAATATAAAATTTGGAAATTGAAATATTCAGTGGGGACCATTTATCTCAATTGTTCTGTTGAACAAACAAGCAAGCCTGTTTTAAAAAACAGGTAATCATTCAAAGTCACCTAGATCTGAGTCTCTGACATCTAGATCAATAGTGCTGTCACGGGGTCAAGTCTATGTGCTTCAAGACGAGGCTGTTGTTTAATACATCTCCTTTATAACATTTGATACTATCAAACCATCATGCCATATTTTCAGTGTATACCAAGCCAGGTGATTTTTGTCATGAAGGAAGGCAATACAGGGCTCTTTTCAGATGCTCAAGGTTAGAACAAATATCTTCCTATAAAAAAAATTTGACTGGCCCTCTGCTTCTCTGGGTGGCACAGCCTGCCAGCCTATTTCCTGGACGCTGGGGCTGACCTCTTGCCCAGGGCCACCACTGCTTCCTGATCTCTTGCATCCAGAGGGACCCAGTTCCTTCAGGAGGTCCCTGGAGCCCTCTGGGCCTGGTCACGCCCTCACCTCCCTCTGCTTCCCTGGGCTGCATGGCTCACCAGCCTCTTTCCTGGACTCTGGCGCTGACCTCTCAGCTTGGGGGGTCACCACTGCTTCCTGATCTCTTGCAGCCAGAGGGACCCAGTTCCTTCAGGAGGTCCCTGGAGCCCTCTGGGCCTGGTCACGCCCTCACCTCCCTCTGCTTCCCTGGGCTGCATGGCTCACCAGCCTCTTTCCTGGACTCTGGGGCTGACCTCTCAGCTTGGGGGGCAACCACTGCTTCCTGAGCCCTTGGATCTAGACAGACCCAGTTCCTTCTCGAGGTCCCGGGGAGCCTTCTGAGCCTGGTCCCTCGGCCACCTCCTCTGTTTCCCTGGGCTGCATGGCTCCCCAGACTCTTTCCTGGATGCTGGGGGTGACCACTTGGTGCAGGGCACCCACTGTTTCCTGATCTTTTGCATCCAGATGGACCAAGTTCCTTCTTGAGGTACCCTGGAGCCATCTGGGCCTGGTCCCACCCTCACTTCCCTCTGCTTCCCTGGGCCTCTCTCCTGGGTAAGTCCATCGCACCCTCCACACCTTGACTCCCCCAGCCTCATTCACCCTCCCATCTCCCCGGCCAGGCTCTCCTCCTAGCCTGGGTGCTGTCCCATTCATTGTCTTGTTGTCCCAGACACCAAGGGAACCACCACTGCTTCCTGATCCTTTGCATCCAGGCCAACCTAGTTCCTCAGTGTGGTCCCCAGGAGCCCTTGAGGCTGCTTCCCATCCCCATCTTCCTTTGCATTTCTGGGTGGCATGGCCACCAGCTGCCCTAGACCAGCATCTTTCCTCAGCCCTGCTCCCAGGCCAGTCCAACCCCTAAATTCCTGTGGCCAAAATCTTCCCTGGAGGGATCCAGACCTTAGGAGTAAGCCTGAGAGCATCAGATCCTCATCTGACATCGGTCTCTGTGGGAAATCCTGAAGATAAAAGCAATCTGGCCACTCCAACATAAAACCAAAAGAGAGAACAAATACAGGTAGGTCAATAAACGTCATAAATCATATAAATGGGCTCAAAGACAAGAACAACATGGTCATCTCGATAGATGCAGAGAAGTCCTTTCAAAAAATTCAACATGCTTTTATGTTCAAAATCCTCAAGGGAATTGGACTGGAGGGAACAGACCTCAAAATAATTAAAGCCATATATAACAAACCCACAGGCAACATCACTCTAAATGGAGAAAAACTGAAAGCATTCCCATTAAAAAATCAGGAACCAAGCAAGGATGTCCACTATCTCCACTCTGTTTTAATATAGTGCTTGAAACTCTTGCAAGAGCAATAAGATGAGAAGGAAATTAAAGGAGTAATAATTGGAAAAGCAGAGATCAAATTATCCCTTTTTGCATATGATATGATATCCTATCTAAGAGATGCCAAAAATTCCACCAGAAAACTAGAAATTATTAACACATTCAGTAACGTGGTAGGTTACAAAATTAAGCTACAAAAGGCTGTAGCCTTTCAATATACCAAAAACAAGCACGCGGAGAAAGAGCACATGGAAACACTCCCCTTTTCAATAGCTGCAAAAAAAAAAAAAAAAAAAAAAAAAAAAAAGTTGGAATAAACCTGACCAAAGACATTAAAGACCTCTACAATGAAAATTTTAAATCCTTAAAGAAAGAGATTGAGGAGGACATCAGAAGATGTAAGGACCTCTCACACTCATGGATTGGAAGGATTAATATTGTGAAAATGACCATCCTACCAAAAGCCATTTATAGATTCAATGCAATGTCAATCAAACTCCCCATGAAATTTTTCACAGAATTGGAGAAAAGCATCCTAAGATTCATATGGAAACACAAAAGACCTCGGATAGCCAAAGCAACCCTGAGCACTAAGAGCAATGCCGGGGGGATTTCTATGCCAGATTTTAACTGCATTACAGAGCTATAGTCATAAAAACAACACAGTACTGGCACAATAATAGACCCGCAGATCATCAGAACAAAATTGAAGACCCAAATATGAGTACATGCAATTTCAGCCACCTGATATTTGACAAAGGGGCCAAGAACATCCACTGGAGGAAAGACAGCATGTTCAGCAAATGGTGCTAGCAAAACTGGACCTGCACCTGTAGACGAATGACACTAAAATCACTATCTTCCACCTTGCACAAAAGTCAATTCAAATGGATCAAACCTCAATGTAAAGACTGAAACTCTGAAATTTTTAGAAGAAAACATTGGCAAAAACTTACAATATATAGGTGTAGGAAAGGATTTTCTAAACCGGACATCAATTGCTCAGGAAACAAGGTCAAGAATCAACAAATGGGACCTCATTAAACTAAAATGCTTCTGACATCAAAGGAGGCAACCAGGGAAGTGAAGAGAAAACCCACAGAATGGGAAAAAAATCTTCACAGCGACACATCTGACAGAGGTTTAATATCCAGAATATATAACCTCTCTCAAAAAAGAGAGAATCAAGACAGGAATAAACCCAATGAAAAGATGGTCTAAAGAGCTGAACAGCGCATTCTCAAAAGAAGTAAAGATGGTTAAGAAGCATCTTAAAAGATGTTCAACATCACTAATAATTAGGGAAATGCAAATTAAAACCACTTTAAGATTTCACCTTACCCCAGTAAGACTGGCTAAGATCAAGAGAACAAATGATAGCAAATGTTGGAGAGGATGTGGGGAAAGGGGAACACTCATCCACTGCTGGTGGGCCTGCAAAGTGGTTCAATCCCTATGGAGAGCAATGTGGAGAATGCTTTAAAAACTACAAATGAACCTACCATTTGACCCAGTTATACCACTCCTTGGCATATACCCAAAGAACTCATCCTATTGCAGAGACACGTGAATATCCATGTTTGTTACTGCTCTTTTCACATTAGCTAAGAGATGGAAGCCACCTGAGTTCCCCTCAACTGGCAAGTGGTTAACAAAAATGTGGTTCATTTACACAATGGGGTTCTATTCAGCAGTAAAGAAAGATGAAATAATGATATTTGCAGATAAATGGATAGATCTAGATACTGTTATAC
>NW_008344488.1:3764124-3773625 GCF_000622305.1 Nannospalax galili | reverse complement strand
AAAAAAAATTAAATCAGAAAAAAAATATATATATATTGCAAAAAAAGATAAAATTCTCTTACACAACAATAAAATGATCTTCTATGAATAATTTTACATAAATCAAAAGCAATGCACTGCCAGTAAAATGTGGGAGTAGAAGGATGGTTCACTAGGTAAAAGTGCCTACTGTGCAAATATGAGGGCCTGAATTCAAATTCCCAGCACCCACTTAGAAAAATGCTGGCATGGTTACAATCTTCTTTAACCTAGCACAGCGAGAGTGGGAGGCAGAGACAAGTGGATCCCCAGAGCTTGCTGGCCAGCCAATCAGTAAGCAGCAGGTTCACTGGAAGATCCTGTCTTAAAAATTAAGGTGTAGAGAAAACCCACAGAATGGGAAAAATATCTTCACCAGTGGCACATCTGTCAGAGGCTGAACATCCAGAATATATAAAGAACTCAAAAAACAAAGAAGCAAGAAACCAAATGATCCAATTAAAAGATGGGCTAAAGATCTAAACAAAGAGCTCTCAAAGGAATAAATGAAGATGGCTAAGAAATATCTACAAAAAGTCTTTAACATCATAAGTAATTAGGGAAATGTAAATTAAAATCACCCTAAGGTTTCACCTACCCCAATCAGACTGGCTAGGATTAAGAGAACAAGTGATACCAAATGCTGGTGAGGATGTAGAGAAAGGGGAATGCTCATTCACTGCAGATGGGATTGCAAACTCATGCAACCCCTATGGGAAACAGTATCAGAAAACTTCAAAAACTAAAAATGAACCTAACGTATGACCCAGTTATACCACTCCTTGGCATATTCCCAAAGGACTCATCCTATTGTAAAGACACTTATGCAACCATGTTTGTTGCTGCTCCTTTCACAATAGCTAAGTCATGGAAGCAACCTAAGTGTCCCTCAACTGACAAGTGGTTAAAAAAATGTGGTATATTTATACAATGGACTTCTATTCAGCAGTAAAGAAAGATGAAATAATGAAATTTGCAGGTAAATGGGTGGATCTAGAAAATGTTATACTAAGTGAAGTAACATAGACTCAGAAAAATAAGAGATGTATGTTCTCCCTCATTTGTGGATCCTGACACCAAATCCTTTTAAATTCTTTTGATAAGATGATGCTGTACAGCAGTCTCTTCTGCATGAAATAACTACCATCATCACAACTTCAGCTGTGCCTGTCTTGCTAAACATCATCACAATTGGGTTTGTTGACAGTTGTGCTCCTTCATTAATGGAGGGGCAAGCCAGGTCAGGGGACCCTCACCAGAGTATCCAGCCACTCTTCCCAGCCAACTTTATGTAATTTGGCCCTAATCACACATGGTTTCCTGGTTTTGGGGAGGGCTGAAGTATATAATCCAGGGAAGGCTAGGAAGAGAATATTTGATCCATGCTGGGAAAAGGCATTGTGCATATCCTTAGGTCATTCATACACCTCATCAACCCCTCAGTTATCAAGGTAAGTAAGCTCAGTAATTCATTGGTTCCCCAGTAAAACTTTAATCAAACATTGGTTTGACACTAAAACCTTCAAAGGGAATAAGCATTGCTTAGTATCTCCAAGTAAAGAATTCTACCAATAGATGGAAATTTTATTTGTTAATGCTATTATGTCTCATAATTATTAAAAAAGAAAATGAGAATGTAAAATATGTTAAGAGGATGGGTATGGAGATATTTTCCAAAATATACTGAAAAAATAAGAAAGCCTAAGCATGTGATGAAGGACTCTGTAGGTTTGTTTATAAAGGATGAGACAAAAATAATATAGACATACTCTTAAATTTTCTAAGGTCATAGTTTAGTCAACTAGTTTAGGAACAAAATATATATCTAGTCAAGGTTTATCTGAGAACATTTGGTCTTTTTACACAAGCCTTATCTACATAGCATATGGTAATTAAAAGTACCAGACTGGTGGAACTAGCCTTCTTGGATGTTTAACAGCCATACCTTGAGGCCTATATTAATCTTGTCAGAGGGACTTAAAGGACAGTTTTTCTCCCTTGCTCTCCAAGGTCAACTAAGTTCCAGATATGGAACATCTCTCAAAATGTCCTGTAACTGTGGTGAGTCACCTGTCCTCTTGTTCAAGAAGACCATGGAGACCCCACCAGATGGACTTGAACCAGTGTCCAGTCTACAAAGAAGAGGGTCAACTCCGAGGAATCATTTCCTCCATGCTTCCAAGTGAACCCAGATGTGTTCGAGCAGGACCTTTGACTTATCTTCACATAGATGGAACTGGTAAAAGAAAGAAAGTGGGGGCTCCTCCCAACCCCATGTGACCCCCAAAGAAAAATCCTCAAAAGACCTTAAGCGTAAAAATAAATAAATTTGTTTGGGCCAACTCTATGCTCTTAAACACCCAAAAGGAAAGTATAAACAAAGAGTAAAGTGATCAGTATATTTCTTTAAGAGCTCAAAGGATTACACTTCCCAGACATTAGGCGTAAGTCCATATAAAGTTATTTAGACAATCATTTCTCATTGATGATTTTGTTCCTAATCAGAATGTGCTGCTCAAATGTAAGACTTCATATCTGGGTGTGCAATAATGTAGTGCCCACCTGTAGGTAAGGGAGACAATCTGCTACTGTTCTGAAATGATGGATAAATTTGTTTTCTCTCCCTATATAGAAGCCTTTGAGAGGGAACTCACACTGATTATAACCACTCCAATAGCTATTAAATTGTCTGAAAGCAAATCCTGAACCCATCACCCTCAAGTCCAGCCTTGACAGACAAATAAAAATGAGGAGGAACCCAATAAAGGGCTGCTTTTGGAAACTCTCATCAAGAAATTCAAATGGACTCTCATATGAACATTTGAAATTTTCCCTGTTTGACTTTTTTTCTAATTCCCTGTCTAGAACTTGTAATGCTAATTACTCGTGTCTTTCTTCTCTTTCACATTTCCTATTCACCAGTCAAGGACTTTCTTTTACCCCTAGAGATAAGAGTTATGCATTTTGGGAGTCTTTTAGTTAGACCCACTGAAGGGGTGCCCCAATTGCCTCACCCTGAGTCCCAGTTCAGCATGGAAGAAACCATAGTGGTCTGCCTCAGGATTTTGATCCACAAGTTGGGTAACCTCTTCAGAGGATAGTGTGATAAGAATAGGAGGTAGGGTGGCCCAGCCCCACAGCTTTCTGGAGCCAGCAACTTGCCTGGGTAAGTTTGGCTGCTGCAACCACTGAACCATGACTTCCCCAGCTTCACTTACCCCCCCCAGCTCCCCCACTCCATCTCTCCTCTTAGCAGGAGGACTGGCACATTTCTTGTCCTGGCACCCCAGACATCTGGACTAACCTCTTGACCAAAAATTCCCACTGTTTCCTGAACCTTTCCATCCAGACCTACCCAATTCCTCCCTCTAGTCCCCACCTCCCTTTTGCATCTCTGGGCTATCCAGCCCCACAGCTTCCTGGAGCCAGCAGCTTTTCTTGTTAAGTTTGGATGCTGTGCCCACTGTGCCTTGACTCCCCCAACCTTATTCACCCTCCCAAATCCCCCACCCCATCTCTTCTCCTAACAGGGACACTGACCCATCTCTTGTCCTGATACCTCTGACCTGTGGACTGACCTCTTAGGCCAGAATCCTCACTGCTTCCTGATCCTTTACATCTAGACCAACGCAATTTGTCCCTGTATTCCCCAGAAGTCCTCGGGCATCTTCTAGGCCCCCACCTCCTTTTGCATCCATGGGGGCCAGTGTCTTTCCTTGGTCCTGCTCCCAGGCCATCTCAGCCCTCAAATTCCTGAGGCCAGCATCTTTCCTGGAGGGACTAGACGTTAGTAGAAAGACTGAGGGCATCTGATCCTCATCTGTTTTGGGGCTCTGTGGGAACTCCTGAGCAGCAAGATGAAAGCAATTTGGCCACTCCAATATAAAATCAAAAGAGAGAACCTGAAGCCGAGACCTACCAGTTTTTCATGCCCAACAAGTTAACCACAAAGGCACATAAAGAATCAGACCTAAATTCAGCAAAGGAAGGCTTGAGTCTCACACAAGAACCAGAATCTACAAAAGAAATCCACATGTCAAAGTTACAGAGAAAAAAAACAACAACATGAAAAATCAAAATAATGTATCCCTACCAAGTACCATCAGTCCTCTGAGGAGTACAATGAAAAACCCCTAGAGATTACACAGGACATGGAATTTAAAAGAACAGTTATAAACATGATTAAGATTTTAGTGAATTTAAAGAATACACAAAGAAATCAAAGAACTGAAAGAAAATAGGGATAAACTTCTGAATGAATTCAGAAGAGTTAGAAATATTGAAGAATGCTCAGGCTGAAATGAAGAAGGAAGTGAAACACTCAGTAGGACAATTAGAAATGACAGGATAAAGTATCACCAATAAGATGAATGAAATGGAAAACAATATCACGACTGAAAGATAAAGCAGAACAATTAGAATACTCAAGGAAGAATATGAAAAATTTAAAAAAAACACAAGAATGGAATATGCAGGAATTGTGTGACACCATAAAAAGACCAAACTTAATAATCATAGGCATATAGGAAGGACAAGAATCTCAAGATAATGACATGGACCAGATCTTCAACATGATTGTGGAAGAAGTTTTCCCAAAATTAAAGAAAGACATGTCCATACAAATACAAGAAGCTTATAGAACATCAAATAGACAGGACCAGAAAACAAACTCTCCATGGCACATCATAGTAAAAACACTAACTGTGCAGAACAAAGAGACAATACTGAAACATGCATAAGAAAAACAACAAGTCACAAGTCACGTATAAAGGAAAACCCATCAGAATTACAGCTGACATTTCAGTGCAAACTATGAAAGCCAGAAAATCCTGGACCAAAGTATTTCCAGTTCCTAATGATCACAGATGCCAACCCAGATTACTTTACCCAGTCAAAATGTCTATTATAGTCAAAGGGGAAAGAAAATGCTTCTGTGACATAAATAGGCTGAAAGAATTCATGTCCACAAAACCAGCCCTTCAGAGAACTCTTGAAGCAATACGAAGAGCTGAAGAAAGGAATGACTATGCCCAAGAGGTTAGAGAAAGAATCTTAATGAAGGTATAACTATGGAAATGCACAGCTACACCAAGAATGTGAACAGAAACAAAAATGATAGGAATCAATACACATCTTTCATTAATAACTTTAAATATCAATGGACTGAACTCCCCAGTCAAAAGACACAGATTACTTGAATGGATTAAGAAACAAAACTCATCTTTTCGTTGTCTGGAAGAAACTCATCTCAGTTTCAAGAACAGGCTCTACCTTAAGGTGAAATAATTAAAAAAAAAAAAAAAAAAAAAAAAAAAACAAGTGAATGGTACAGGGCTTTAAGACCCAGATTCATGCCAATTCATTAATAGTGGGGGACTTCAATACCCCATTTTCTCCATTAGATAGATAGGTCAACAGGACAGAGAGAATTAACAAAGAGACATCTAAATTAAACAACACCATAAATCAAATGGGCCTAACAGACATCTACCGAATATTGACCCAAGCACCAAAGAATATACTTTCTATTCAGTGCCCCATGGAAATGTGTCCAAAATCAACCATATACTGGGGCAAAAAACCTAAAAAAGAAAAAAACACATACAAGACCAAAGACTGAAATACTTCCATGCATTCTATCAAAACACAATGCAATAGAGCTTAAAATCAATACCAAAAGAAACCCTAGTAACTACATGAACATATGGAAATTAAACAACACAGTTCTGAATGATGAATGGGTCAAAGGAGAAATTAAAAAATAAATAAAAATATTCCAAGAACTAAATGAAAATGGGAATACAACACAACAAAACCTCTGGGACATATTAAAAGCAGTCTTTAGAGGGAATTTTATAGCTCTAAGTGCCTACATCAAAAAATAGGAAAGAATACAGATAAATGACTTAACATAGCAACTCAAGACACTTGAAAAGCAACAACAACTGAAACCTGTAGCTGGAGGCCTCCAAAGATGGCGTGGACTCAGAGCCCTGGGATTCAGCAAGAGTTCACTTCACTTCCTGTCCCCTAAATAGCCCACAAAAAGGAGCCTGCAAAAAGGAGGCCGCACTTCTGTACCCTGCTTGCAAGCCTAGTGACTGCTGATGCAAACAGACTGTGCAGTACCGACCAACCAGAAAACGATACACTGAGTAAAGGGACTTGGGGGGCGGAGAAAGGGAAATATAAGGCCTGCCCCTCCTGCATTAAATGAGCCTGCAGCACCTCACCTAGTGCTTGCTTGCTTCTACCTGACTCCTGGTGTCTGTGTGTTGACTCCGCGCCTCTTACCCCCCCAATCGGCAGGCGACCAGGTCAGGGTCTTCACAGCTAGCCTGAGGAGGACTCACAACATCTGGCACCCAAACATAGACCCCCGCCCATGGTGTTGGCAACACTTAGAACCTTGGTTCGTTTGGTAAGTAGACCCCCGGATTTGTCTGTTTCTTCAGCTGCTCGAGGGTGAGTGAGTAGCCCCCTCCACTGTCCCCTCCACCCTGTCTGTCATTTTTATTCTTAGACTAGTTTGTTAGATCAGGGAGGCACACTCTGCCACATGGTCCCAAAGCCCACGTTGGCACCTCTCCCCTCTCAGCTCATCCCAGTGAGTTCACATGAGGGCTGATCCACCCCAAACTCAGAGCCCAGGATTTAGGTCACCCTGTTGCCTGTTCCAGAGACACACAGCCTTCAGAAGTCCCTCACTAAGCACAAGACATTTCGATCCGATACACCCTTACATGTCCGGGCGGTTTACATTGAGTGGCTCACGGTGCTTCTTTGCTTCCTTTGTGCCCTCTTGATATTAACCTTCATCTTCTACTTTTGTGGTGAATTCCCCTTCATGAGACCCACCCACAATGGGCAATTTACCACCACAATGCAGGGAACCACAAACGGCAGCGCTCAAGGTGCTCCTTAAAACCAGAGGGTTGAAAGCGAAACCAAAACATATTGAACACTTTTGGGATGAAGCCACTAATCTAGCTCCATGGGTCTCCCCTGAAAACATGTGGGACCCTGACACATGGATGCGGGTCCTCTTCCTGGCCCAAAAAAGGGAGGTTGGGTCAGGGATCATTCCCCCCTCATCATTCATACCGATCCTCCTAGCCATTGTTGCTAGCCTTAAATCCTCCTCTCCTGAAGAAGTCATCTCGGCTCACAACAAGCACTGCCAGGAGCAATCTAGTGTAGATTTGGCTATTACCTTGACCCTGGACCTCCCAGACCTGGAGGTGGATGCCACCTCTGCACCTACTTCCAATAAGAAAGGAGCTCCTTTGCCTAGATCTCAGGATACTCTGCTAGAGATACCATACCCAGAAATTCCCCTGCCCTGATACCCGTGGAAGGAGTTACTCCCTGCCCCAATAACCATCCCACCCTTTCCCCTGCTACCATGCCCCTCCCTCCTAGGCCGCTCTCCTTAAACCCTCACCTGCCTTTGTCCGCACTTCCGGTTAGCATCAAGCCCAGTGCAGCACAGGGTCTATGCCTGCCCACCCTACTTTCTGAACTTGTTCTTATCTGCAAGGCAGCTGAGCAATTGGGCCCTGTCTCCCCATATTTTGAATAGGTTCTTCACCAGCAGTCCTTACATTTACAAACCCACTATGATTGGTATAACTTACTAAGGGCAGTCTTAGTACCCTCAGTCTTTCTAAACTGGCTTGCAGCCTATGAAAATCAGGCTGAAAACCAAGCACACCTAAATCTCTAATATGGCCTCAACATTACATTGGACATGCTCATGAGACACAGACAATATACTGACCCCATCTCCCAGTCTACTATTGGCCTCCATGCCTATTTCCAACAAGTTTCTGATTTGGCCTTTAAGGCCCTTAAATGTTGCTTCCTCCGTGACCCACAAGTCTTTTTCCGTAATTTTATTCAACAGTCAGGGGAGTCCTTCATGGACTTCCTTACCCATGTCACTGAGGCAGTAGAGTGGAAGGTGGAGCCTGGACCCACCTGAGAGGTGTTTATCAAACAGTTAACTTGGGAGGGCCTAAACACCCCTACTCCTCATGCTATTGCACCTGTCTGCAATGATAACATTCACAAATGGGTACTCACTACTAGAGACTTAGACCCCAGGGTGGGCCCTATTGAGGCTTTGACTGTTTCCTTGGAGACTCTTCTTGCATGGAAAACCTGCCCACTTTGGTGCATGGGAAGGCTACTGGAACTGTGGGGACTTTGGGCACTTTAGTAGCCACTGCCCAAAAGGTACAGCCCACCCCAAGACTCACTGCACCAAGTGCAAAAAGGGGTTCCATTGGGCTAAGGACTGTAGGTCACAACCTCAACCAGACTCAGCTCCTTTAAACTTCATCCAGGGCACCCCTAAGCCCTGCCCACAAGAGGGGAAATGAGACAGATATTATGGACCCTCCAGATCCTCAATCACTCCTCATTATGACCCTGTTCCTAGATGGGACTGCCATAAAGGGCCTGGTAGACACAGGGGCTGATGTCACCATTATATTGGAAACTGAATCCCTTAAATTCCCTAATTGGAAATACGGGCCAGGCCCACCAATGAAAGGAGTTGGCAATAAACAAGATACCAA
Source organism: Nannospalax galili (assembly GCF_000622305.1). Taxonomy (NCBI): domain Eukaryota; kingdom Metazoa; phylum Chordata; class Mammalia; order Rodentia; family Spalacidae; genus Nannospalax; species Nannospalax galili. The sequence continues at coordinate 3,765,025 of NW_008344488.1, read as the reverse complement.
GCTGGTCACACGTCCACTATATTGGAAGGACTTGGATGGAAACCAGGGCACAGTTACCCCCATAGTAGCAGATGTTCCCCATAAATTATGGGGCTGAGACGTCCTAGCGGACATGGGCGCGGTCCTTACCACAGATGACCACACCTTTTATGATGATATCATGGTCCATGATAACTTGGGACAATCAGGAAGAGGACAACACCTTGCCCAACACCCCCAATCCTAATGGCCACTGCCTGCCCAGGATCGACTCCAATCTTGGCCCCTGAGCCGATCCCCATTACCTGGCTCTCTAATGATACCAATTGGGTGGACCAGTGGCCTATAATAGAACCTAAATGATCTGCCCTCAAAAATTTGGTAGCTGAACAATTGAGGCTTGGCCACATCGAGCCCTCTCTCAGTAAACATAATATCCCAATACTTGTTATTAAAAAGAAATTGGGGAAATAAAGACTTCTCCAAGATCTTAGAGCAGTCAATGCCCAGATGGAAAAAAATGGGCTCACTACAAGCAGGCTTACCACACTCTACAGCCATCTCCCCATCCCATCATGTTGTAGTACCTGATATCCAGGATTGTTTCTTCCCAATTCCCCTAGCAGAACAAGGTAGACTTCACTTTGCCTTCACAGTATGGGAGCCCAACTTTCAGCGAACAGCCAAGAGATACCAATGGAAGGTATTGCCACAGGGTATGAAAAATAGCCCCACAATCTGTTAATTATATGTTAATAAGGCCTTAACCAACATCCCCAAGGACCTAATTGTCATCCACTATAAGGACGACATACTGCTACCACACAAATCTCACAATACTCTACAGGCTACAATACCCAGTCTGCTTGCTGATCTTAAATAACTAGGTCTCCACATTGCACGAGACAAGTTACAATATATC
>NW_008344488.1:3702466-3764103 GCF_000622305.1 Nannospalax galili | reverse complement strand
AGATACAAAAATTAAACCACTTAATCCTTCCATCTTACAAAAAACTATATATACCTTGACTGAGCTCCAAGAACTCTGTGGGACTATAAACTGGCTCAAACAATTTATACCAGTCCCTGACTTGGAAATCCAGGCCTTCTTCTCCCTGCTGGAAGGCCATAATTCAAGGATCCCTCCCACCTATCCAGCTAAGAATCTTCTTAATAAGATAGATCATGTACTCTGGTCTGCATCACTCCGACGTCATGACCCAGCGGAACCATTACTGGCCTTGATCCTCTGAACTAAAAATGGTGTCTTCGGGGTACTATGGCAACAAGACACCCTGGTGTAGATCCACCTGGCTACCTCAGACCTAACTAGGCTTAGCTCTAAATAAGATATTGCCTTCAAGTTAGCAATTAAGGCCCTACAAACAGCCAGACACATATTCGGAAAGGAAGCTGACAAAATTATACTGCCCTTTCCTCTTAAGCATTCCCAAACACTATGGGCAGACTCTCTGGCTTTCCAACTAATGATGTTCAGCTTCATGGGGGAGTTGGATAACCATACACCACCAGATAAGTGACTGGCCAACCTGGCCTGTTTGGAAATCACCACTCAGCCACATGCTTCCCCCTGCAAAAACCCCCTACCTTTAGCCATGCTAGACTTCTCAGATGCCAATAAGTCCAATAAGGATAACACCAATCCAGGCTCTGTCCAGTTTGGGGAGCTGCTGGCCTAGTTAAAAATCTTCCAAGTCTGCCAGACTGAACCGCTCAATATATTCTCTGACAGCCAGTATGCAGTTCAGGCCCTCAGATGTCTTCCCTTTGCTCAGGTAAAAGGCCACAAGGATCCCATCACTAGAAACATGAGAGCTCTCCAGATCATATTAGATAACAGACAATGGCCCTGGCACAACTCCTACATAAGATCACACACCACCTCTCTGGGATCTTGGCAAAGGGAAATGACAAAGTAGATAAACTTATTATGTCTATATCGATGTCCCTACTAGAACAAGTCAGAGCCTTCACCAAAAATTTCACCTTTCTCCCCGCAATCTGCACCGCCTTCTACCTGACCTACCCATCTCTCAATGCAAACATCTGAACAGGTCTTGCAATACATGTGCACCCCTTGCTCCCTTATGCCCCCTCAATCAATATGGAGTTAACCTGTGTGGTCTCCTACCCAACGCCCTCTGGCAAATGGACGTTACCCATTATAACTCCTTTGGTAATCTTAAGTATGTCCATGTCATTGTTGACACCTACTCCTCCTTTCTTTTCATCATCTCTCAAACCAGTGAAAAGACCTCAAATGCCATTAAGGTGGTCAAATCATCAATGTTGGTAATTGGAGTGCCATGGGCCCTAAAAACTGATAATGGGCCAGCTTACACATCTCTACAATTCCAATCATTCCTGTCAACATGGAAAATTAGCCACTCCCTCGGCTTCCCTTATAATCCACAGGAGTAGGCCATTGTGGAGCAGGCCAATAGGACCCTCAAAGAAACATTACAAAAATTTTCTACTGCTGAGTCTAAAAGGGACCCACACCTGGCTCTAATTAAAGCTCTATTTATCATTAATTTTCTGTCCTTCCATGAAAATGGGTTGCGCCTGGCCTACAAACATTGGGCTACCATACCTAGGCCTACACCTCTGCCACTAGTGAGATGGAAGGACCCTGTAACATGTCAATGGCAACTTCCTGCTCCCTTGTTAACAAGAGGGGGAAGCTATGCTTATGTGCTTCCTCAGACAGAAACAAAGCCAGTATGGGTTCCAGCAAGAGATGTGAGACCAGTAACCAACCAACAGGACCACCAGGACTCAGAGACCTTGCCGCTATCTGGATAATTGGTTTGCTCTTCCTCACCCTGCCATGGCCCATGATCTCTGGGCCTTGGACCCCTCCTCGCCTGTACTCTTGCCCTTATCTCTTCATTCTCCAGCCTACCCCACCCTCTACTCAACTTTCTATGCTTGGCCTCCCCACCATGGACCCAGTTACTTCCTGGAAATAACTCAATGGTTCCTGGCCCCTAAATAACTCTCTGTGCTTCACTACCAACAATACATCCTCATGCATTGGGCTGTTCAAACTGACCGTCCAAAATTATGCTGGCAATACCTCCTCGGGGTTACATGCTTAAATTCAAGGGCCTTTCCCCTACCTTTAACAACACTGATGTAGCTTCCATCCTTGCTGCACTGGGGACAATAATGGCAGGGGGGGCAGAGGGGGCCGCCACCCCTCCATCCCCATTTTGCCCTGCTATTCTACACCCACCACTCCCCAACTGTCCACACACATGCTCCCTTGCACCCTTTTTCCTCACGCTCCCCATACCATGGCAGAGATGCCTCCCTAAGCCCAAACATGCCATCCCTCCCTTTTGCCGTTTCAGCTGCTCCCCCTCTGATTACCTCCTAGGATCTTGGACACAGCTGGCCCCCACCTATCCCTGCGGCATTAAGATCTCCCATACCAACCGTGAGTCAACACTCAGTAACTGGGACCTCTGTCGCCCATAGACCTGCATGAACATGAGGCCATTACTGGCACAGCAGGGCCTTCAGCTTTCCAATGGCCCTTACACTAAAACCAATCCCTCTACTTGTGCCAAAAACAAAATCCTTACATCAACTGATCACACGACATCCTGGCCACTTACCCCCATTTGAGTGTGGCCCCAGTTTGCCTTATCGCTAGCCAATGTTACCGCCAACCTTTGGGGACAACTCAGTTGCTCCGATACCAACACCACCTGTGTACTGGTGGCCTGCTGGAACCATCCTGTTCACATAGTTTTCTTTATGCATGAACCTGCGGCCCTTTGGGTTCCAGTCACCAATGAAACCCACTTCCATGCTGTCACCCTTATAGAGTGGACAGCCTTGTCACAGGCCCCCCACTTAAAACAGGATTTTTGGGTCACTGCTGCTCTCACCTCAGCCATCATCTTTGCACTAGGTGCAGCTGCCACCTCTGCAGTGGCTATCACCCAATCCTCCACACTGTGGAGACACTCAGTGAAGTCGTGTCCAGAACCTCCTCTACCTTTCACACTCAGCCCCTTATCAATCAGCATCTTCATCAGGCAATTAATGTGTTACAACAACAGATTGATCTCTTAAGCGAAGAGCTAGCAATCACCAAAGACATGGCTCTGCTAGCCTGTGACCCTCGCTTTAAGTCACTTTGTCTCACCCCTTATAACGTACAAAATATTACTAAACCACACCTACCACTTGCGCACTATATTCATGGTGAATGGAATCAAAAGTTTCTTCATTACTCTATATTACTAACTAATCAAATTATTGCTCTAAATTATACCTGCACCCCCACACTGGACATCAATTTAGGGCTCTTAGAAAAAAATCTGATCTAATCTAAAAGCACTGTTTGACCCATCTTGGATTGTCACTTACCTACTCCTGACAGGCATAATTATTCTTCCCTTTCCATTTCTTAAATGCCTTGTTCTTTGTTTCTGCAGTCAAAAAAAAAATCAATCACTTGATGTATCAGGTGCTCAGAGCAACATACAAAGATGATTTCAACCTGCTCTATGCAGCCCAACAGACTTGGCTCCCACAGATGTACAAGGCCTCCTAGAGATAATTCCCCACCTCAACTGATCCCCTGGAATAATACTCCTTGGAAGGCTGACAGCCAATGACAGGTAAGTTCCTGTCAGGCTGAATTAACCTAAGCCAGGACATGGATGTGTATTCTCATGCTCCAATGATGTGTAAGGTTCATGCCTGAATAGGACAACCTAAGACAGGCACAGTCCATAATCCTGGGGTCATCCTGAGGCAGAGCTGCCTATAGGCTCTCGCTAGACAGTCATTTTTAAAGAAAAAGGGTGCAAATGTAGCAGGAGGCCTCCAAAGATGATGCAGACACAGAGCCCTGGGAGTCAGCGAGAGTTCACTTCACTTCCTGGCCCATAAATAGCCCAGGAAAAGGAGCCCACCAAGAGGAGCCCACTTTGCTGTACACTGCTCGCAAGCCTACTGACTGCTGATGCAAACAGACTGCCTAGCGTAAACCAACCAGAAAACCATACACTGACTAAAGGGACAAGGGGTGGAGAAAGGGAAATATAAGGCCTGCCCCCTCCTGCATTAAACTAGCCTGCAGCACTTCATCTAGTGCTTGCTTCTACCCAACACCCAGTGTCTGTGTGTTGACTCCGCACCTCTTGCCCCCCCACCCCAATTGGCAGGGGACCCAATCCAGGTCAGGGTCTTCACAGTTGGCTTGAGGAGGACCCACAACAGAAGCCCAAACTTAGAAGACAAGAAGAAATAATAAAAATCAGAGCAGAAATTAAGTTAATAAGAAGAAAGAAAACAATACAAAAAATCAATGAATCCAAGAGCTGGTTCTTTGAAAAGATAAACAAGATTGACAGACCTCTAACCCAGTTAACCAAAAGAAAGAAAGAGCACCTCTAAATCAAGAAAATCAGAGATGAAAAGGGAAACAGCATAACAGACACCAAAAAGATCCATAACATTATAAGGGAATACTTTAAAAACCTATACGCTACTAAATTTGAAAACACAAAGAAATGAATGGGTATCTAAAAGCATTGTAATCACCAAAACTACACCAAGAAGAGATTAACAACTTAAACAGACCCATAACACATAAGGAAATTGAAACAGTAATACAAAACTTCCCGACTAAAAAAAGCCCAGGGCCTGATGGATTTACAGCAAAATTCTGCCAGACATTTAAAGAAGATCTACAGCCAATACTACTTAATTTGTTCAAAAAGATAGAAATGGAGGGAGAACTTCCAAATTCCTTCTATGAAGCCAGCATCACTGTAATACCAAAGCAAGGTAAACATACAACCAAAAAAGAAAACTATAGACCCATATCCTTAATGAACATAGATGCAAAAATTGTCAACAAAATACTTGCAAACTGCATACAGAAATACATAAAAAAATCATCTACCATGATCAAGTCAGCTTTATTCCAGAGATGCCAGGGTGGTTCAATATATGTAAGTCAATAAATGTCATAAATCATATAAATGGACCCAAAGACAGGGACCACATAGTCATCTCAATAGATGCAGAGAAGGCCTTTGACAAAACACACATGAATTTATGTTCAAAGTTCTACAAGGAATTGGACTGGAGGGAGCATACCTAAGTATAATTAAAGCCATATACAACAAACCTACAGCCAACATTATTCTAAATGGAGAAAAACTGGAAGCATTCCCATTAAAATCAGGAATCAGGAAAGCCTGTCAACTACCTCCACTCCTTTTTAACATAGTGGTTGAAACTCTTCTAAGAGCAGTAAGACAAGAGAAGGAAATTAAGAGAGTAATAATTGGAAAAGAAGAGATCAAATTATCACTTTTTGCAGATGATATGATATTATACTTAAGAGATGCCAAAAATTCCACCAGAAAACTCCTAGAAATTATTAAGACCTTCAGTAAAGTGGCAGATTACAAAATTAATGCATAGAAGTCTGTAGCCTTTTTATATACCAATAACAAGAAAACAGAGAAAGTATATGGAAACACTCCCTTTCACAATAGCTGCAAAAAAAAAAAAAAAATGGACATCAGTTCCTCAGGAAACAAGGTCAAGATTCAACAAATAGGAACTCATTAAACCAAAAGGCTTCTGTACACCAAAAATAGCAACTAAAGAAGTGAAGAGAAAACCCACAGAATGAGAGAAAATCTTTACCAGCAACACTCTGACAGAGGTTTAACATCCAGAGTATTTAACTAACTCAAAAAACAAAGAATCAAAAAAGGAAGTAACCCAATTTAAAAATGGGTAAGGAGCTGAACGGAGTGTTCTCAAAAGAAGAAATAAAGATGGCTAAGAAGCATCTTAAAATGTGTTCAACATCATTAGTAATTAGGGAAACACAAATTAAAACCACTTTAAAGTGTCACCATACCCCAATCAGACTGGCTAGGATCAAGAGAACAAAGGATACCAAATGCTGGCAAGAATGTAGAGAAAGGGGATTGCTCATTCACTGCTGGTGGGATTGCAAACTCATGCAGCCTCTATGGAAAACAGTGTGGAGAACTCTTAAAAAACTAGAAATGAACCTACCATTTGACCCAGTTATACACTCCTTTGCATATACCCAAAGAACTCATCCTATTGCAGAGACACTTGTATATCCATGTATAGTGGATGATGAAAATGTGGTTCATTTATACGATGGAGTTCTACTCAGCAGTAAAGAAAGATGAAATCACGAAATTTGCAGGTAAACTAGAAACTGCTATACTAAGTGAAGTAACACAGACTCAGAAAAACGATCGACATATGGTCTCCTTCGTATGTGGATTGTAGAACGAAACCTTGATACGTGAGCATATATCCAGATATAACTACAGGAACAAGGATAATGGAAAGGAGCCAGGGATGTAAAGGAAAAGAAAGAACCTGAAAGAGAAGAACAGTAGGAAACAGGCATTAATAAGGCAGACATGGATATTTTAATGGGGGGGAGGAGGGTTATACAAGGAATCTTGGGGATAAAGGGAAAGAAGGAGCTCAAGAGAGGTGGAATCATAGGAGAAGTGTATTATTAAGGGAGAAATGGGAACAATGGGTGCACGTTAAATGGGGAGACCATGGTGGAAGGGTTAGACAATGTGAGAGATAAATAATGTGTAGCTAGTTTTAAAAAACCCGAGGGAATCATATTAATTGAACAACCTACTGACAAATTATACATACAGCTAGCTCAAGGAATATAATACATGTCTAGGCAAGGTTTATCTGAGAACATTTGGTCTTTGCCCAAGCTTTATCTATATAACACATTGTGACCAGAAGATGTTCCTCTGACCCTTTGATGACAATCAATGGAACCACCTCCTTCCCATGCTCTGCAAAGAAGCCACGCCCCTTCCCTTTTTCCAGCCAATCAGTTGACCATAGCCACTTGCAGGGGAGGGGCTAAGGCTTTAGAGAATTTTTTTCTTCAGGCTGTTGTAAGGACTGTGAGAGGAGGGGATTGGATGTCATGTGCACCTCCTAGCAGTGAATTTGACTTACACACATGGTAATTAAAAGTACTAGACTGGTGGAACTAACCTTCTTGGATGTCTAACAAGCATACATTGAGACCTATACTAATTTCGTCAGAGGGACATAAAGGACAGTTTTTGCTCCCTGGCCCCCTAGGTCAACTAAGCTCCAGGGAACTATGAGCATCTCTCAAAAGTCCTCTAACTGTGGTGTGTCACCGGTCCACTTGATCAAGGAGGCCATGGAGACCCCACCAAATGGACTTGAACCAATGTCCAGTCTACAAAGAAGAGGGTCAATACATAGGAAATATTTCCTCCATGTTTCCAAGTGAAGCTAGCCATGGTGGAGCAGGACCTTTGATTTACCTTCACATAGATGGAACTAGTTAAAAAAACAAAAAGGAGCCAGAGGCTCCTCCCAAGCCCATGTGACCCCTGAGGAACAGATCTTCAAATGACCTAAAGAGTAAAAATAAATTGGTTTATCTGGGACAACTGTATGGTCTTAAACACACAAAAAGAAAGTATAACCAAAGATTGAAGGGATTAATATAATTCTTTAAGAGTCCACGTGTTAGCTAAAAGCTATATAACAAGAAACAATGCCAGACAGGAAATACCTTCCTTTGAGTTGTTGGCCAGGGTGGCCGAAGAGACTCCCAGACAGTAACCCAGCATAGAACTGGGAAAATGAGCAGCAGACCAAATCTTATCTAAAGGAATAGTGGCACCTGATTGCTGCTAGATGAGGAAGAGCTGATCTTCCTAAAACAAGGAACTCTAGATTGGCTGACTAAATTGAGCGGATGGACAAGTACTGGAGAAAGGCTGGGGGCACTGACAACACAGTGGACAGTAACAGGGATGACAGAGTATATGGGCTCCAGTGGGGGTGGGGAGCTGTGGGAGGGTGCCATTTGGGATATGAGTATATAGATGAATAAGATTGGGGTGTTCTGTATGAAATACACACAAAAAAAATCAACAAATAAAAAATGAATTATACTTGAGGAAGAAGCATAAAAATTCATTCCATGTTAATTAGTATGTGAAACACATTACCATTGAAATCTACCTGATGATTTTATATCCATGCTCAAGCAGATCTCAGAAAGTACCCGACTGTGACTAGTAATAATCAGATACATAGAGATTAGAGGCACATGTGCAAACATCTAAGTGTTAGTAGCATTAAAAAAGAGTTTTTAGGCAGGGTGTGGTGGCACATGCCTTTAATCCCAGCACTCGGGAGGCAGAGGCAGGTGAGTTCAAGGCCAGCCTGGTCTACATAGTAAGTTCCAGGACAGCTGGGGCTACAGGGAGACCCTGTCTCAAAAAGACCAAAAATTTTTAAAAGAGTTTTTCTATAGGAAACAGTGTATTTTAAAATGAAATGGAGATTTTTTTAAAGGTTAAAACCTCATTCAATATTATATCTTAGGGTTTTTATGTCTCTTAGGGTTTATACTGAGTTCAAAATTTGTAACTGTATTTATTCAACTGTGAATCTAAAAATTTACAGCCAATATTGAAAGAGATGCATCTTTGTTCTGGAAATTCTTAGTGAATATGTTAATGCCATAATGAAATGCTTCTTCTAATCATGTGGTTATTAAGTAAATAATTAAAAGAAAAAAGAATAGGAGGTAGGAATTGGCTAGGTAGCTAGGGTGAAAAAGACCCCAAAGAAAGGTAGCCAGATTCTTGACTAAAGTCGCAATGTCCTTGGGCCTCTTAGCAACATACTCTGTTCCAAAGGCCAAAAATGTCGAAAGTCTTTGGGAGCACTAACCCTTAAAATATTTTAGGGCTACCTCTTCAGAGAGGTGAATGTTAGAGTAGCAAAAAGCCCCATAACAAAAACAAGAAGAAAGAGTACGTGGAGTTTTCAGAAAAAAGTGATGTGGAGATGTGGGCAGTGTTGGGGAGGGAATGGGCATGGATTTGATCAAAACACCCTATATGCATGTCTGATATTCTCAATAAATTATTTTTTATAAAGTAAGATGTAAAGCGATAGTTGAAGATACCCAACATCAACCTCTGGCCTTCACATGCATACACACACATGCACACACATATATTACAGACACATACACATGCAAGACATTATTAATACTCTAAAAGCATTGTAGAAGCTATAGAATTCATATGTTAGTAATATTCTTGGGTCTGATAGATCTGCTGCTTATTCCATAAGCCATAAACCTTGCATTGAACTATGCAATCAGAAAAATATTATTTGTATCTTGGCAAAAAATTTCAAGTATTAACAAAGAGCTTCAATAAGTCTCAGGCTCACATGAGTCAAGACTAAACAGCCCTTTGAACAATCTAGGTAATCCTCAGGTGCCTTCACCCTCTACACCACATGCAAATACATGTCCTCTGACCTCATGCTTAATTTTCACACTTTCTTTCCTGTCAGAGGTAATTTTAAAACTATGCAGCTGCCTTCACAATTAAGAATCAGCTTTTCAAGTACGGTCAAAATATGTAGCTTTCTTACTGAAACCAATCTTATATAAATCTAGCTCAGATTTCCCTTCTTTTTCAATAACCATCTTAGAATCTGTAAATTGAGTACCCTAACTGAATAAAGGTACCTACTAGATCTCACAGGAATGTCACTCACATGAATCTTGAAATATATATGTCTGATCAACCGCAGTTTCTCTTTAAAATACCGAGAAACATAAAAGACGAGAAATGGGAGTGCATGTGTCTGAATGGGGGAACCACAGGTGAAGCAGCATTCAAAACCAAACAGGAAAACTTCTGACAGGCTAAGCCTCTGTAAAGGTCATACCACAGATTAAGACTGTACATAGTCATTTGTGTTCCTCTGATAAATACTCAACTCAACAAATAACCTCATAGGGAATTGATTCTACATTTGAAATTTGTGTAATAAATTGCTGATTGAAATTCAGTGACTTTCCCCCATCTGTTTTTTCCCATATCAGTTCCTTTGAACATGTATTGATGTTGATAAAGTGATCAAAAGCTTCCAATGCAATTCAACAGTGTATGCAATTTTCAATTCATTGAAGCAGAATTGACCTCAAATATGTGGGTTGGTATTTCTATCTATTGACAAAGGACAGTCTTCCCTTTTAAGTTTCAGTGTACAAAGTAGTTTGGCTAGGTAGTTAACCTGTTTTTAATCTACTTTGAGGATAAATTAAATCAGAAGTATTAGCTAAAATTATTGGAAATTGTTTTTTTTAAAACCTCACTCCTGGAGAGAGGGCTCAGCAGCTAAGAACACTGGTTGTTCTTGCAGAAGACCTGAGTTCGAATACCAGCACCCACATTGCAGCTAACAACTGTTCCTAACTCCAGTTCCAGGGGATCTGATGGCCTCTTCTGTCCATGGGCATTGCATGACACTAATGCACTTACCTGCATGGAGGCAATACACTCATATACGTAAAATAAAAATAATAAATATCTAAAAAAAAACAACTTACTGCTAATAAAGAACTTGACTCCCTAATGGACATGAGCATAGTAATAGAGAACATTGCCATCACTAGATAGGGAAAGTGGAAATTAGATATGCAAAAACCACTTTGGTAGTTTAATATATAGACATATGCATGGAAATGTGTGAAAGAGATATATTTCTAGGAAATGTGATACTACATGGCTTGAATCTGAAATGCTTGCCACAGACTCGAGATGACAGTGCTTGCTTCTCAGCTGGTGATATTGCTTTGAGAGGCTGTGGAAGCTTTAGTAGGAGGGTCCAGTGGACAGAAATAGGTCACTAGAAACCTTTGAACGTTACACACAGAGACCCCTGGTCTGTCATGATGTGAAAATTCTAAGTCACATTCCCACTGCCATGAATTGAGCATGACAGATGGAAATCTTTCCTCTAATTAAATTGTTTCTGTCCGATATTGTGGTCAAGGTCATGGAATAGTAACTAACATGGCAATCTGGGGGAAACTAAAAGATTTTTCTATCATACAAATAAAAAAAAAAAGGAAGAAAAAGAAAAAAATAGTAGATGGGCAGACAAGACATGAAAAATCTGTAGTAAATCCTCATTGTCTTCCTCAAGTGGTTAGCTGGTTAGCTGTTATCTTTATTTTTGTTTTTGTTTTGTTTTGTTTTTGATATTTTTTTGAGACAGGGTCTCCCTATAGCCCCAGGTGACCTGGAACTCACTATGTAGACCAGACTGGCCTTGAACTCACAGAGATCCATCTGCCTCTGCCTCCTAAGTGCTGGCATTAAAGGCATGTGCCACCACACCCTGATAGCTATTATCTTTGAAACCCTTTTCAGTCCCATATCCCACTGCCCAAACTCCTTGTCTAAAATGAAGATTCATTTCCCTTTATTTTTCCTTCAGACTTCCTGGATCTTTCTTTCTTTTTGCAACAGTTTTTACCACCATGGATTGTGCTTCTCAGTGGTTAATGTCAGGACAATTCTAAGAGGAAAAAAGGATTCTGTTTCTGAATTTTAAGTATAACATATCATATGCCATGTCATGTGTTATATCTCAACTTTTTTAATCTCTGTAGCCATTAAAACACAAATAACCAAAACATTAGAATTAGTTTACTCCATCCATGGCTCAATAATCATGAATTGTCTCTTATTCTGACATTCTACACACTGTTTCATCTTTTTATCTTTAATGCACACCATCCTTATATCTAGAAAATGTTTATTTTGTGTGCTTCCATGGCCCCCATACATGCATACTCATTTTACTGCAAGTCTTGTGATAATAGAGTTATCATCTAAGCATGTTAATGGAAAGCTCCAAGCAGTTAGCTGTTTTCACGCATATCCGCATTGTTTCTTGCCAGGCCTGGGTACAAAATAGGGTTTCGGGAAGATTGTACTGTTTAGAAGTGAACTGAATAAAAACAGAAAGAAGAAAGAAAATTAGAGGATTCTCTGTTCACCCAGGACTAAAGACAACTAGAGCAGGCACTCAGTACTGACACTCAGGTGAAAATCACTATAGACTTCTACAAGTCAAGCCTTCAAGACAAAGAAGAAAACAAACAAAGAAGTTCATAGGACACACAAAAAAACAAGAGAACATGATAACAGAAAAAAGGAAATAAAGAGAAACAAGAGAAGAAAAGGAGCACAAGAGAAGGGATAGAAAATGGTAAGCTGTGTGGTGAAGAGGAAGTATCGATCAAAGAAAGTAACTAACAGAAAGAGTAGTAAAGATTTTCACAGAGCACAAAATACACAAAAGCCAGGAATTAGTTAAATGCAGTATCTGTTTCCCTTGCAGATTTAAGTAATAATATAAGTAGCCAACATTTATTAAAATCGCAAATGAGCAAATGCCATCTTAGCATCATCTGCATTTCATAACCAATCTGAAGATAATTTTTATTATCATCTCTATTTTGACCCTGAGGAAATGGGGACCCAGAAGTGTTAATCAGCAAGAAGACAGCCCCAGAGCTGTTATTGGTGTATTAAGGATTTGAACTAACATCATCCATTTTTAGAGCCTGAGTTAGTTCATTAGCCAGTAGGTCAAAGTCATGGATACCCTGACAAAACAACTGAATAACTCTCAATAAAAGTATTAAAATACATCCCTGTTAAACTAGAATGATTTTCCTGTTTGGTGAAAATGGATTGTAAATATGGATTTCTACAATAGTGTGAATAATATAATCCCATGGAGGAAGACAATGTATTACAAATGACTTACAGAGTCTGGTGACATGGCTCAGTGGGTAAGGTGCTTTCTACCAACCTTGATGACCTGAGTTCAGTCCCTGGAACCCACATGGTGGATAGAGAAAAATGACACAGGCAAGTTGTCCTGTAACATCTAAATGCTCACTTTAGCATACACAGCCACACACAAACATATACACGCAATAAACATGGAAATAAATGAATGGTTAAAATTTTTAATGTTTTCCATACAAATGTTGCTTCACTATTTTTTTCAATGTATATTTTTATTAAACTTTTGTACATTCCATATAATACATTTTAATCATATTTAGATACCCCTTCCATAACCCACCCACTTTCTGTCATATATGTTAAGGCCTAGGAGTTGAGTGTGTGTATTCAGATGTCCCTTGATGTGAGTTCGTTCACTGGAGCCTGATCAGCCTATCCAGCATCACTGCCTTAAAGAAGATTGGCTCTCACTCAGTAATGATCAGCTATCAATGGTCCTCACCTAAGGTTGGGCCTCCTGCTTATTTCCTGAGCTCTATGCTGGTATTTGCCTGATTAAGTTTGCATGGGTCTTGTGCATCCTGTCACCATTGTTGTAAGTTCATATGTGCAAGTGTCCAGAAGCCTAGAAGACTCTGTTTCCTTACGGTCATGCACCACCACCTACTCTTAAAATCTTTCCACCCCCTCTTCCACAGTAGTCCCTGAGCCCTGGGTGACTAATGTTTAAGATGAGTCCTCTCCAGGGACATGCACTCTGTAGTTTCTTATTCTCTACATTTTTGTCAGTAGTGGCCCTCTATGTTTATCACATTCTGTTGCATGAGGAAGCTTTGTTGGTGACAGTTGAGAGATGCAGTGGTGGTTTGAATGAGAATGCCCCCCATAGGTTCCAAGAATTTTGACATTTTTTTCCCAGTTGGTGGCACTGTTTTTCGAAGCTTTTAAAGGTGTAGCCATGCCAGAGTAAGGACATACTGGGGCAGGCTTTGAGAATTCTCTAGTCCTGAAAGATTTCCAGTCACTCTATGCTTTCTTGGCCTTCTTGAATATGTGAGCACTTCTCTTTCTGTTCAAGTCACCTCTTGCCACCATGCCTCCCTGCCATGGTGGACTCTGATTCCTCTGGGACCACAAGCTCTAATAAACTCTTCTTTCTATAAGTTCCCTTGGCCATGATGTTTTATCTCAGCAACATAGAAGTAACTAAGACAGATGTGTTCTTATTGTCTCTACCCCCTGTTCTGCTATGTTCCATGAGCCTGAGGCATACGGGGTCCTTTGTAGATGTGTCACTGAGGGCTGGACATCTCATAGACACATATTTTCTGTGTGGTCAGTTGTACAGTTCTGTAATAGTATCAATCAAAAAAAGCGTCTTTAATGAATGATAACTGGTACACTTGTCTATAAATATAAGGATCCATATTTAGCACACAGTAATTACATTTGTCTAGGGATATGACAGACATAGGGTTTTCTTGAGGCTTTATGACCTTGCAACTATGTATATTTGGCTTTGTTTACAGTGTCACACATGAGTTCCTTCCATTGACTGGGCTTTAAGTCCAATTAGATAGCTATTGATTACTCCCAAGATAAAATGCCGGTACTGCACCACTATACTTTGCTGTGTTGGTCATTGTGGTTATTAGGTTTTAAAGGTGGGGTTGGACCGTTGATTGATTTTCTCCCTTAGCAGCTTCCATCAAGTGTCCTCTAAAAATATGAGAGCTAGTCTTCATGGAGAAGTCTTCCAGGTCAGTTCCAGCTCCATGGCTCCAAGTCCTGTGTTCTAAGTATGTCTTATCTTCAACAATAGGGTTATACCTTCAAGTTTTGGAAGGTAATCAAGGGCTGAGGCAATAGCTTGTGGTATTTGCGGGGGTTGGACAGTCTCTTGGGCTACCCTGACCAACAACTTGAGAAAAGATTTCCTTGTATGGCATTGTGCTTCTTGTTACATAGACTTCAGATATACACATACACTCATGTACAGACATTGTATGTGCATTTTTCAGGAGGCTTTTGAACTAGTATGTTTCCCTTTGTTTTTTCATACCACCTAAGCATTATTTATCTTTCATTTCTCTGTCTCTCCTTGTCTAACCCTCCATCCTCCCTCCCCAGTTAAATACCTCCATGTTTCCCTTAATAATACCTGCCTCCTTCTTCCACTTTACCTCCATGGATCCTTGTGTATCCTTCCTCTTTCTCTTCCCAGTTAAATAATCCCCTTTCCCTCTTGGAAACATCCAACTATCCCCTTCTCTTGGGCTTTTCTTTCTCTTTACCTCCATGGTTACTTTCATTTCCAGGCTCCTGTAGTTACATCAGTATACATACCCCCTTAAAAGGATATGGTGCTAAGATCTGAGCGAGAACATATATTGCTTTTCTGAGTCAGTGTTACTTCACTTAGTATAACAGTTTCTACTTCCATTTATTTACTTGCAAATTTCGTGATTTCAAAGTCTTTCTTTACCACTGAGTACAGAACTCCATTGTGTAAATATACCATGTTTTCATCATCCATTCATCAGTGAGGGACGCATAGATTGCTTCCATTTCTTAACTATTGGGAAAGAACAGTACCAAACATGGATGTACAAGTGTCTCTGCAGTAGGATGAGTCCTTTGAGTATATGCCAAGAAGTGACATAACAAAATCATATAACAGACTCATTTTTAGTTTTTTAAGAGTTCTCCACACTGCTTTCCATAGTGGTTGTATGAGTTTGCAATAACACCAGCAGTGAATGAAAGTTGCCCTTTCCTGGCATCCTTGTCCAACATTTGGTGTCATTTTTTTATCCTGCTCTTACCCAGTCTGACTGGGGCAAGATGAAATATTAAAGAGGTTTTGATTTGCATTTCTCTAATTACTAGGGATGTTGGACACTTTTTAAGGTATTTCTTAGCCATTTTTATTTCTGCTTTTGAGAACTCTATTTAGATCTATAACCCATTTTTTAATTGGGCCATTTGTCATCTTGATTCCTTGTTTTTTTAGTTCTTTGCATATTCTGGCTATTAAGCCTCTGTCAGATGTGTAGCTGGGGAAAATTTTTCTCCCACTGAGTAGATTTCCTATTCACTTCCTTAGTTGTCTTTTTGCTGTACAAAAGCCTTTCAATTTAATGAGGCCCCACTTGTTGATTGTTGACCTTAATTCCTGAGCAACTGATATCTAATTTAGAAAGTTCTTTCTTAAACCTGTATCTTGTAGGGTACTGCCTATGTTTTCTTCTAACAGTTTCAGAATTTCAGGTTTCACTTCAAGGTCTTTGATCCATTTGGAGTTGACTTATGTGGAGGGTGATAGATAAGGTCCTAATTTCATTCTTCTACAGATTGAGATCAAGTTTAGTCAGCACCACTTGTTAAAGAAGCTGTCTTTCCTCTAGTGTGTGTTCTTGACACCTTCATCAAATATCAGGTGGCTGAAATTGCATGCACTCACGTTTGGGTCTTCAATTATGTTCCATAAATCTACAGTTCTATTTTTGTGCCAGTACCATGTTGTTTTGTGACTATAGCTTTGTAATATAATTATATATCTGGTATAGGAATCCCCAGCATTGTTTTTTGTGCTCAAAATTGCTATGGTGATAGGAATCTTTTATGATTCCATATAAATTTCAGGATGGTTATTTAAAAGATTTGTTGTGACAACTGATAATAACCTTGTCTTCTTCCTTAAGGATCAAGTAGGAAAGACAATGAGAGTGAAAACGTCTTTCAATTCTTCTTAAAAGTACATGCAGATTTCTCTACATAAACAGTTTGAATTTTTCTATGGTTAAAAATATCCTCATCCATGGGGAAGAGGATCTAAAGATGAATAAGATGTTCTGTATGAAATACACAAAATTGAAATAAAAATTTTACAAAAAAATCCTCATCCAGTAACTGAGCTGCCATGGAGGTCTCAGCTGCCTCCCCTTGGCTCCTCCTGCATTTCCTTATGCTCTATACCCACTCCCACTGCTAAGGCAAGCAAGGAGATGACCTGATTTCTACTGGCACTAAATACTATCTCTGTGTAAGAATTCAACAGTGAAACAGCGGAAGACACTGCTCCCCACAGGACTGATGATGATTATAATGAAAAAGAAACTAGTGGAGGCATTTAAGAAGAAATTTGCCCGCAATGGTACTGTAATTGAGCATCCAGAATACGGAGATGTCATTCAGCTACAGACTGACCAGTGCAAGAAATATGCCAGATCCTGGAGATTAGACTGCCTAAGGATGATCAACTGAAGGTTCATGGGTTTTAAGTGCCTGTGGCTTTCGAAGCTTAAGTGAGGATGTCCTTCACTGAGTAAAATTTCCTCTCCACCCCTTTTCATATGTTTAAAAACCTCAGTTTGCATAAAGTAACCATTTGTGGTCTGCTTTTAGCTTGAACTAGTGTAACTCCTTCATGCAATAAACCGAAAAGAGCCAAAGGAAAAAATTAACCTTAGCAAGGCGTGATGACTCATACCTATATCTCAGCTCTTGTAAGGCAGCGGCAAGAGGATAACCACAAGGTTGAGTCCATTCTGCATATATAGTGTGTTCAGGCCAGCCAAGGATACATGTCAAGACTCTGTTTCAGACAAACTAAATTAAAAGGTAGAGGTTCAAAAATTAAA
The DNA here is from genome assembly GCF_000622305.1 of Nannospalax galili. Classification (NCBI taxonomy): domain Eukaryota; kingdom Metazoa; phylum Chordata; class Mammalia; order Rodentia; family Spalacidae; genus Nannospalax; species Nannospalax galili. Next base: position 3,746,721 of record NW_008344488.1, on the reverse strand, counting down.
TATTATATCTGCACAAACAGTAAATAGTAAGACAGAGAAAATTACAGGGCTCATAGACTTGGTCTTGGTCCTGGCTTTCTTCAGCAACATAGTTCCATCACTTATGAGCTGTATGAGGTTAAGCAAAAAATTAAATTTCACTGTTTTTTTTTCAAATTTGAAATAAAAAATATGACACACATCTCATCTGCTCCCCATAAAGAGCAAATGGGATGCTGCCTGTGAAGCGACTGGCTCATTTCCTGGCACATGCTGGGTGTAAAATAAATGATTGCTCTCTCTCCTGAGACTCCAAATCTCACCAACCGTTTTCCTCTGGGCTTTTACTTCTTCAATGACTGCTTATATTCTGCAAAAGTAATGATTCCATTACACTAATATGTTTCCAATTAATATGAGTAAACATGAGTGAGTTTTCATTTGGGGGATAGAGTCTTGTTGTCTTATTGGATGTTTTCCTATTCCAACCACATATGCTATTATATGAGCACTGTCTCTGTGAAATGAGAGTGGTGATTGCTGACCACATCATAAGTCCACATCTTCATGGACTGGAGAGATGGCTCAGCAGTTAAGAGCACTGACTTCTCTTGCAGAGGACCTGGGTTCGATTCCCAGCACATATATGGCGAATACAAACCATCCTTAACTCCAGTTCCAGGTGAATCCAAAGCCCTCTTCTGACCTCTGTGGCATTGCACAACACGGGTGCACTCTCATACGTGCAGGCAACACACTCATATGCATAAAATAAAAATAATAAATAAAATATTAAAAAAGAAGCCCACATCTTCTCTAAGATGCTAAAATAATGAGGGCAAAGATGCCATTTCTTCTAAGAGACCTATTTTCAATAAAAATACAGATTGAATTTTATATCTGCATCCTGTCATATGCAATTGCTTTTATTTCCTTAACTGCTGCCCAGAGTGCCCTCAGGAGTCCCTGTGGAGTCAGAACACTTCCTGACCAATCCACACAGGGACCTTTATTTCTGAATCACTCATGGAGGAGTTAACTAAATAAAAACCAATGTGTTTGTGACACTTTGAAGTAAATGTTTATTCTGTTATATGCCAGCTGTCCAAGCAGATATTTGACTCAAATTGATTTCAATGACAATGTTAGGTTTGGATTTATATTATTTTCCCTGAAATTTACTTATGTAATTCAATATTTGTTAGACTAAAAATAAGTAGAGTGAACAAGTTTCTTTTTTTTCCCTCATAGACGTCTCTAACTTTCAATGATTAAAAAACAAGGCACTTACTTCTTCCTCTGAAAATATTCTAATTTAAAATTTTATTGGCAAGAAAATTTTCCTAGCAATTTTCTTGTTAATCCGTTAATGAACATGCTTCTGACAGATGGAGCTTTTGTGCAATAAATGTTATTTTTGCCTACAAATAATATCAAGTCTTGTCTATTCTCAAGACAAAATGTTCTTATTGCTGACTTAGTCTGATAACCTCCTGACTTCCTTCATTACCTGATTTCTGCCAAGAATAACCTTTAACCACTTCCTTGTCTCCAGATCCAGTCACAAGCTTAATGCTATTCCACCTCAGCTGACTTAGCTGTTGTTGGGGTCCAGAAGAATTTGTAGGGTGAAGGAAAAAGCCTTCAGTTACTGTACCACAAACCATGGTATATTCCAAGTAGAGAAAGGTATATGACTTTCATTTGCAAACATGAAAATTCCTGCCATATGTTGAAAGTTCTTCACACCATACTTGGCATACGTTTGACATTAAAGGGCCTTTGAAGGCTCTCGAACAGAAGTGGGTACACAAATTACAATGAACATATTCTTTAGCTCAGTCCCTTTTCATTACAAACATTTCAAGCATATAGAAAATGTAGACAAACAAAATAGGCATCCACATGCTGACAACTGAACCTTGTTCTATCCATACACTTTTCATCTTTCCTCCTTTTTAAAAGAAATAATGCATGTGAGATGCAGACAAAGCTTCCTGTGCCCTTTGCACCCTCCTTTCTTCCCTTCTAAAGTTGCTCTGATTCCTGAATTTGATATTTTTAAGTTTCATGTTTTGAGTATGTAAAAGTATAAATATGCATCAGTATTTTGTGTATGTTAAAACAATATGAATTAGGTTATTCTATATGCATCTTTTTACAGCTTGAGTTGCTTAGCATTAGGTATATTTAGATTTATGCCTACAACTCTTGTAAAGGCTATATGGTATTTAAATGCTGTATGGTTTGGAAGCAGAAAAATTAGTAGGCCCAACTCCTGCTGCTAGGGACTTTAGTAACATTAGATTTCTGTTACACTACCAGTGTGCCAGTGGATATGTTTGTGTATTGCTCTACTTGTGTAGTATGAGAATTGTTACCATATGAATTGTTTCCACACATTATGAAGAACTACAGCCCCCAAGAACTAGGAACCATTTAAAGCAGTTGTGCAAACCTCCCCTCATGCAGCATTGTGATTTCCATGCTTTCTCAAAATGTGTACAATTGCCAGATTCATTGTATGCTTTCCTTTCCAGTTTTCTGCTTACGATCCAGTAACCTGAAGCACCAATAATCATCAACCCTGTTTTTCATGGTGTTTGGCATCCTTGTGATGAACTGATTTAGATTTCCTTTATCATCCTAACCTCTGTCCATTTTATAGTACTTTTAAAAATTGATTTCTAGAATGTTTGATATGGTCTGCATATCAATTCTATTCTGAGACTTGAGTCTTTAGTTTTCTTTTACCCTTGGGCAAACTGCCACTATTAAGAATGTCAACAAAAATAATATAATTTGTTTTCTCTGGTATCTGTTGTTCCTTCTACTTACCAATTAAAGAGAATTGGAGATGTAGGGAGATGATGAATAGAATAAAATCACTGGGTTGCACTTGTTCTTACCTTCCTTCTCATTTATGAATGGTAAAATACCTCCAAGGCCCGTGAAACCGCCTTTCGTTAAATGTAGTGACTCGACATAACTGAGACATAGCCAGGCACGGCAAGGGGCATACAACATGATCTCACTGATGTGTGGAAGACAGGAGGTTAAACACAAATGCAGAGTAGAATGAGGGCTATAGGTGCCTGAGAGGATGGAGAGGGAGAAGTGGAGAGCAGGGAGATGCTGATCAAAGGTGCAAAGTTCCTGTGAAACATGAGGAATATATTGTCAGGATCTATTGCATGGCACAGTAACCATAGATAATAGAAATGTTTTGTATATACCAAAATTGCTAAAAAGAGCAGATTTTAAATGTTCTCTTGACAAGAAAAATTACGAGGTGGTAGATATGCTAATTGGCTTGATATACTTTCTCCAAAATGTATGCATATATCAAAATACCACATCATACTATATAAACATATCATTATACTTTATCACCTAAAATAAAATTTTAAGCAAAGTTAAAAAATAAAAACCTAAGCATTGAGGTGGCTAGACAGGTAAATGCACTTGCAACCAAAACTGATGACTTGAGTTCAATCCTGGTTTTACAACAGAGCTGACTCTCATAAATCCCATCCATATATGCATCAAGATATGCTTGCCCAAGCACATATACACATATAAATAAATAAATAATTGGAAAACTTAAATAAAAAATTCAGATAAGGAGCTGGAGAGATGGCTCAGAGGTTAAGAACACTGGCTGTTCTTGAAGAGGACCCGGGTTTGAATCCCAGCACCCACATGGCTACTAACAAGCTTCTGTAACTCCAATTCTAGGGGATCCAATGCCCTTCTGTGACCTCCACGGGCATTCATGACACAGGTGCACTTACACACATGCAGGAAATACACTCACATACATAAATTAAAGATCATAGATAAAATATTTTAAAAGAAACAGTTAAATGAATGACAATCCCTTGAAAAAGCAAATGAAGTTTCCATCACCACATCAATTAATCAGGAAATGCACCAAGAAAGGATTCTTGAGTTCAGTTAGAATGAACATTCTGTTTTATAAGTGAGCTAGTAAGAGCCAGAGGCTATTTGCATCAAAACACCAGTACATTGGTTTCTTCCACTCTCCTTCACCTTTCTGCATCTGTGTTTCTAGTATTTACAGCTATGGGCATCTGAAGGTTACATTTTTAAATTATACATTAAATCCCATTGAGTGTTTCCTCTACTGCATTGTAACATAAACTTCATGAACACAGAGACACTGGTTACACAGAGACAGTGGTTTTCTGTTGAATTCATCAACAATGTTAGAAGGTTTTCATTTCCTAGAATCTACTACGTGCCAGTTACTCTATTAGAAATTGAGAATAAATCAATTAATAAGGAAAATTTCCCAACTGTTAAGAGATAATCGTATCCTACAGGAACAGTAATTGAATTTTCCTATCAGCTGATTCACTGTTTAATAAGGGGAGCAGAGTGTGGACATAACTAGAGTCTATAAATGACAGGAGTTGTGGCAATGAGTAAAATAGGAAAGGTTTTAAATTTATGCAGAAACAAAAAGCAAAGCTGATACATTCATGATCAGAATTCATGGACTGCATTATTGAGGATAATAAGAGTGAAATTTTCCATAAAGCTTCAGATACCTTTAGGTATCTAGGTGGGTTCTACATCCCTTGGGGTGAGCCCAAGTGCTTAATTTACATCCTCATTTATTTATGTGGCATCTGTTCACTTTAGTGTATAGTTAAATGATTAGTAGTTGCTCTGATGTCATAAGAAAGATTTTTAAGAGCACAATTACCCACGTAGAGTCTCTTGGGATCATAACCTGAGTGAGGCACCACACTCAGAGTAGAAGTTATGGTACACGTGCACTATTAGCATGTCACTGTTTCATCATTCCAGCCTGTTTTAAACTGTTTCTTAGTTTAAAGGTTAATTTGACTGCCAATTTTATAAGATTAAGAAATGTTAAATCAGAGGACTGGAGAGATGGCTCAGCAGTTAAGAGCACTGGCTGCTATTACAGAGGATGCAGGATCAATTCCCAGCACACACATGAGGCTAATAACAATCTATAACTCCAATTTCAGGGGATCTGATGCCCTTTTCTGACCTCCATGGGAACTACATGACAGGAGGGCACCCACCTACATGCAGGCATTACATTCATATGCATAAAATAAAAATAATAAATAAAAAGATATTTGAAAAAAAGTGAATTTGGGCTCAGGGGTGACTCAGTAGTTAAGCATGGATACAGTCCTTGCAGCGGTCTGGATTATCAAACCTGCAACTCCAGTTTCAGGGAGGCTGTCTCAGTCTACTGATTACTGTAGGCATTGGCACTCATATCCATGTGACCATATAAACACACACACACACACACACACAGAGAGAGAGAGAGAGAGAGAGAGAGAGAGAGAATTAAGTCTAATAACTCTTTTAATAAAAAGAAGAAATGTGATACAAACCTCTGGATATGTCTGATGGGAGAAGACTTTCTCCCAGAGTGGGCAGCAACCAAGAAATGAAGAGGTCCTATTTGAAAGCATGTTTGTGCTCCATGCTGGTGAATGCTTCTGCCCCATTCCTGCTATTGCTTGTTGCTCCCCTTTGCTGACAATAGAACACATTTTCTTTATACTTCCAACATGGACTCAAGACCAGCAGCTCTCCAAGAATCCTCCAGGCCCTCTGCACCAGATTGGGACTACTAAGGTATCTAGCCTTGTGGACTAAGCAGTTACGAAAGTGTGGACATCATTCATTATTGGACTACACAGCCTATAGACTGTAAGCCAATCCAATAAATCCCCTTTATATAAATATTGATCCTATCAGGGCCCTGACTGAAACAACAGCCACTACAGAAGAGTTATCTATCACTTCCAATTTCATGGCATTGTCCAGAAATCCTGCAAGGGGGTTTGCAATGCAGTTAGCTTAGTAAAAACATTTTCAGCAGTGGCTATTATTATGAGAATGTGGCATTTGCATGGATAACTGGCAGCTACACTATAAGTCACTCAAGAAAAAAAAGTGTGTGTTTGGTGGTTTTGGTGTCTTGTTGCCAATGTCTTTATTTTCTTACCATTTGCCCCGGTCATGTGCCTCATTCCATGGAAGGATGTTCCTAACACAGCAGCATAAGTAATCATTCAGCCCTCTACAGTTATGAGGGATTCAATAATGCTCAAGAAAACCTCATAAATCTACCAATAGCCTTAATCCCAGAATTAAGCCAATGCCAGGTTTCAGAACCTTGTTTCTTTACTGATATGCTATGTTGAGGATTAGGAATATATTAAAACTATACTGACAGCAAAAGAAAGAGAAAGATGTGAATGAGGAGATGGAAGAAGGTTATAAAAGAGAAGAGGATTCCAGTTACCAAAATCCAGAATGAAAACGAAGCACTGCTATTGACCTATAGAGATGCTAAAAGATTACAAGGGAGTGTTGTGAACTCTTGTGTGTCAAATATTAGAAAATATTTAAAAGAAGAAATATCTAAGGAAATATTAAGAGCCAGATTTGTTCAAGAAAAATGAAAAACATGAGAAAACTGTAACAATAAAGAGATTGAAAGAGTAATAAAATTTCTTACAAAGGAGAAGACAGGCTTAGATATCTTCACTCATAAACTCTACCAAATGTTTGCCCAGTAATTAACATCAGTCCTTCACAGATTACTTAACGAACTAGAAGTAACCTCCTCACTCACCCTGTGAGGTCAGCTCCAATACCCAAGGCAAAGACATCAGAAGAAATAAAAGCCAATGGCCAATATTTGTTATGAATATAGGTACATAATTCCTCAAGAAAATATCATCAGATTAAATACAGCAGTATATTAAGGGGATCATATGCACAATTGACTGAAATCTATCTCAGGAATGAAAACTCCATTCTGTTTATGAATGTCAGTTAATACAATACTTCTTATCAAAATAATAAAGGATAAAGCCCACAGCATCATCTCAACTGATACACACACTTTTTATAGAAACATAATAAATCCATTTCACTATAGAATCTAACAATCTGTAATTTAAGACAAAACTAGAAAACAATAAAGCAAGAATTTCTTCAAATTAATAAAGGCCCTCCTCAAAATTCCTTCATGCAGCACCATAGCTAAAAATGAAAGACTGAAAATTTCCTTACTATTAAGAACAAGACAGGGATATCAGTTTCCCTTCATCCACCACTGCTGCTTAACTTCTGGAAGTCTTAGCCAGGGTAATAAATAAAGCAAGACAAGGAAATAACAGATATTAGAATTTAAAGTAAATAAAGCTAGCTTGATGAGTTTATCAAGCATGGAGTTGTGATGATTTAATTGTCAACTTGACACCATCTAGAATAACTTGAGAAGGGCATCTCAATCAGAGATTCTAAAAAGGTTGGTCATACCCATTTGTGTGAGGATTATTTTGATTACCATATTTGAAGTGGGAGGATGAGCCCACTGTGGGTGGAATCATTCTCTGTTCAAGCTGTCCTGGAGATAGTGAGCTGAGCACTAGTATGCATGCATTAATTCATTCTTCAGTGCTCTTGACTGTGATATGACCAGTTTCTTCAAGTTTATTGTTGCCTAGACTTCCCCACAATGATAGACTGTAACCTGGATTGTAAGCCAAATAAACCCTCTGCTTTGCCAGGCCATTATATCACTGTAGTAGGAAAAGACACTAAGAAAAGCATCTATCCACACTACAAGAATCAGTTATATTATATGAATTATCAATAAGCTACCAAAAATTGAAATTAACAAAACACACAAAACACACCAATGGCTTCTTAATGAACCACTGTGATTTTCTGCCTGGAAAATTGTAGAAATGTGTTAGGCTCAAAAGCAGGGTAGGTCAGAAGCCCTAAGAGGTCTCTCTCAGGGTCTCTGACACTGATTCTTAACCATTAATGGATGTGAACTAGTGAATAAATAATCAAATTTCCAAGTGCTTTATGTGGTTCAAATTGGAAATCTGTTCACTTTGCTTCCCAGAACTCATTAGGGTTATAAAGTCATGTTTCCTTGTAGTAACCAGATTAATTATGAGCCTGAGAGTACTTTTCTTCTCCCTTTCTGGATTCCTTCTTTAATCTCTTCTGGTACCCTCCTGGATTACTTCCCAAATAAATGACTTATGTACATTAATTTTTGTTTTAGAGTCTGCTTCTTTTGGAACCCAAATTAAGACACCTTCAGGGATGCACACCTAGCTTTCACCTCTTTAAAAAGTCTATTTCTTTGTACCAAACATGATACACTCCTATAGAGAGACGGATTTGTGTAGGGAGAAAAAACTGAAATGGGGGTTTTAATTAAAATCTTTTAGCAAGTCTATTTGAATTTGTGCATGTCACTGTCAAAGCAAATCTGAATTAGGTAAGGAGATAAATTTTTCAGTACACAGCATTGTCTTAGAGCAGAAAGGACGGCTGCAAAAGGAAAAGGAAAATACTGTGATGGAAAAAATGCTCTGGTCATGCAACATGCATGTGTTTCCAAATTAGGAAGAAAAAAGCTTTTCTTAGGGAGGAGCTATTAAGTTAAAAAGGACAACTGTGGGAAAATGGAATCAGTGAGATTGCAGAGCATAATGAAGTACCACTTTGAAATGAAATCAGTCCTTGAAGGATAGTTTTCCTATCTTTGTGGGCAGATAGGAGTCTAAATAATCAGGAAGCACCAATTAGCACACAAAGTGCTACAATAGAAAAAAAAAAAAAAAAAACTTAAATTTCCTTAAGAGGATAAGAGTTTCTGGTCAAGATGAAGACCTAACTTTCCAGTTCTGCCAGGTCAACAGGTCACAGGACCACCTGTAGGAAGGCAGGTTCACCCTAACTCATGCTAAAGAGATGGCCTTAATATGTAGTGCATTAAGGAGATAGTGAATTTTTATTACAGGAATTCCTGCCCCTTGGCAGAGTGCTTGTAGATTGGGTCACAGACATGGGATGTAAGTTTGTCTGAAAAGTATAATCTCTCTTTTTCTTCTTGCTGTCTCTTTTCCAAGCATGCTTCCCTGTTGCTTTGAGCTGCTCCAACATCTTGGATTTCTTTGCTTGCTCTCTCAAGCTCTCTTCCCCTCCTCACCATATGTCTGACCTACATGGTTTTTTTTCTTCCTTCTCCCCTCCATTCTCTTCCTCAAGAAAGCTGCTGAGATTTACAGCTTTCCTATCCTGAGGAGTTTTCCTTAAATTCAAATAAAATTGTCCAAATGATTCCATTGGAGTCCATTCTTAAATTCTTTTATGAATGAGACTAAGAGCCTTTGGGGGGGGCATGGTTGTACCCTATGTCAAAAGGTGGCCTGTATTAGTAATTTTTCTCATTTCTATGATAAGAAGCAACTTAGAAAGTTCTGTTTTGCCTCACAGCTTGAGGGTACAGTCTATCATGGATAGGAGGGTGACCATGACAAAGGTTCTCAGCCTGGTGGCAGGAGCATGAGGCAGCTGGTCACACTGCACTCTTGGTCAGGAAGCAGAGAGGTGATTCCCAGTGCACCCCTCGCTTTCTCCTAATTCAGCACAGGACCCCAGCCCACATATACTCAAGGTGGGTCTTCCTTCATTTACATGTTTCTGAAAATGCTCTCACCTCTAGGCTATCAAACTGACATTCAAGATTAATAATCACAAAGTTTAATCACTTAAACTAATAAAACTTATTAACAGAATTCAGGGGGTCCTTTTCATGGTTACCAGATGATACTGGGGAATTCAGTGTCCCCTCTTGGAGTTCTTAGATTCATTAATAAAATTATTTAAGAACAGATTCAAATGGAAGCTGGAGGACATTTTAATAGAGCTGAAAAGAGAAACACCCCAGGGCAGGCAAGCTGTAAATTTCAGAAGAAAAATAGCTATGCTGTTTGACTTAACTGGGCATGAAGATCAGCCAGGAATGTGCTTCTAAGGGAGGGCAGGCTTTAGAGAATGAGTAAGAGTAAGTACCTCATAACCAAGGTACAAGAAAAAGAATACTTAAGTATTCTTAAGTAAGCACCTCATAACCAAGGTACAAGAAAAAGAATACTTAAGTATTCTTAAGTATTTTTCCAAATGGTCAGCATTTGGAAGAAAGAGACAGAAAAGGAAAAGTCAGGATCCAGAAAGGTGGGCAAATCAGCCAAACTTCATTGCAGCTCAGCTCATAGTACTGTGCTAGGGGATGGGAGTTCTGAGAAGGAAAAGTATATATCATTAAAGGAGTAGTTATTCTGCCTATTTCTTTATCAGAGCTTAAGTGAGCCCACCTTCTGAGGGGTGATTTCACCGAAAGGTGGCCCATTGGTCAGGCCATTAACTCACCCAACTGTACCAACTCTCAAGGGAGGAGAATACTGCATGTCTCCACCTAGAGGCAGATACCAGTGCTTTCCTATAGCACCTCATGTCCTGCAGACTGTCCCCCTAGTTCCTTTCAGCTCTTGAATTCATCCTGACTTCTGTGCCAGCAGAGTTGGCTGGGTTTATTTCCCTACTGTAGGAATCTTGAAGGCAGTCTTGGTTATCTGTTGTCTTGGGTCCAGTGCTATTTTTCTTTGAAATAAATTATAGGTTAAACAATTTTCATGTTTCCCTATTAGTCTAATATTCTATGAGACTTGAGAAATTAGGGACAAGGTATGAGTTCTAGAGTCAGATTTAAAATAAAGACTATAAATTCATTTTACTCATTGAAAACAACAGCAAAAATACCCACCCAAAACAAAACAGAAGAGAAATTCAAAATAAAAAATAAAAAACATGGTTAGAATTGAGTAGATGACTAACAATTAACCTGACTATTGAATCACAACACTCTTCCCTCTCTTTTGAAATTCCTAAAAGATTTGTTACTAGAAATCCAAGCCTGAACCCAGTATTTCCAGATTCATGTCTTATTCAAGAATGAAAGGCAACACAGATTACAAAGTAGCATAAATATTTTATTCAAATCAAAGTTACCCATGGTAGCTTGGATCAGAAAGAAGCATATACTTGAGGACAACAGTGAGCAACAAGAGTAAGGGCACTAAAGGGTCTCGTTGTTGTTTGGAGCACCATTTTATGGGGCCTAAAGGAAGCAGGGGCTGGTTAGCCAGGAAAAAAAATTTGGGCGATTTTCTGTTTAGACTGCCAGATTCAAGTTACATAACCTTTTCTTCTACTGGGCATGTTCTCATGATGCATCTGATTTTAATTCTATGCAAAACCAATGATACATAGGCATAAGATAGCTAATAGGGGATTCTTCCTAGAAGTTGATTCAGAGGACACATCCACCCAAAGTGGTCTATGCAAATCTACTTTCCTTATTGGATATATTCTGCAGTGCATTGCAATAGAGGCTGTACATGAAAGAGGCATTTTTTGATTAAGGGACAGAGATATCTCTTCCATGGTTTGGAGTAGGGTTTGCATTCAGCTAAATGCAGGTGGAGGTCCTAGGTTTCTAGGTGCGTTGTTAGGAGAGCCCAAGCCAAATGGAATCTCAGATTGCCAAAGTAGTCCCTATGTCTGCACAGCTTGATTTGCTGTTGTTTATGATTTCTCTCACAATCTTTTTTCTTTTTTTTAAATCTCATGGTGCATATGTACTGTTTGGCCTGAGGTCAAAACAGAAAGGCCTAAGTGCTCACTAGGATGACGTTTTGTCTCCACATTCAGGATAAAAGCTAAGAAATTATCTTTGAAGTTTACTTTCATAAAAAGCACTTTTCCGTGAGCAGATTCTTTCATCATCTCTTCCTTGAGACCACATTCACTAGGACACTGACACTGTAAGAATTTCTTTTAAACAGCAGGTCTGGAGGTAAATGTGAATAAGTCAATGAATCAATGAATGAGTCAAAATGGCCTGAGCAAATCAATCCGCAGCTACAGCAAAAGGCCAGCTGAATTCTCAGAAAGAAAAAAAAAGTTAAAGATTTGCAAGTCTGTTTAAGAGAACTGTTTTTTTCTTTGCTGTTCCTTGTTTTTTTCCAGTGCCGCCCCACTTTCTTTCATCACTTTTGCAGAGATTTGCATATAAAAGGCATTCTTCCTTGTTTCCTCAGAGTTCATCAGCCCCTTTCTGCTTATTCCCCATCCAGAGTCCAATCCCTGCTTTGCAAAGTCACAATTGGCCACTGTGTAAATGTTTATCTTGTCACAAAGAGAGGATTAGAACTTCAGGTGGAGAATAAGCAGCAGGAGCTGAACACTTGGTAAAGAGTCTGGTACTGCACAAAGGCACCTAAGTAGAAGGAAGAGCTTGGTCATGGGGGGAAGGGAAGACAACCAAAATGAGATTGCTAAGCACTGCTAAATTGGAAAATTATTGGAATTTAAAACTGAAAAGGAAATTCTGCTCTAAAATCATAATTTGGGGGCTAAAATAAAAACTATGTACATTAGTAGCAAAAGAATTTAGAAGCTTTGGACTTGGGATTTCTAAGTTCACATAGAAGACCTACAGAAAACAAGAAAACCAAGCAGGAAACACAGCATACAAAGAAATCATTTGAAGAGAATAAGCAAAATCAATCTCTTAGCATTCACATCAATAGTCATTGTCATTGAATGATGTATTTGAGAAGGTCACTGCCAAGATTAAGTAACAACAACATGAAATAACTGCAGGACATTGATAGAAGTATTACACCTCCACCAGTGAAAATATAGAAAGAAGTGTCTCTTTATTCTACAAACCAGTCCACCTAACAAGAGAGGCTTGAGAGGAGAGTCTGGGGGAGTGATTGGCTGGTTAATAGGATGAGGTCAACCCCACAAGTCCATTTAAGACTTGTGGACCTGGAGGTGCCCTCAATCTCTACTGGAGGTCAGAGAGAAGTTCTCGAAGAAATTGAGGGCATCACGTAGCATTTGGAGTTGCTTTTCTTTGTCCTATTACTTTCCTAAACAGTGATGCCTTCTTGATCATTTTCAACATGATTTTAAGAGGATAAATACCAGCAGGATATAATTGCTTTGTACCTTTACGCAAGAGCCCTTCAGAGAGAACACCGCAATTTGCACTTATTCTCTCAGTGGCTACAATCATCTCTCCTCTGTACCTTTCAACTTTTTGCCTGGATTATTGTCTCTGTCTATAAAGCCAGTGTAAAATGACTCTTGTTTTCTCTCATTTGAATAATACTATAACACTGTCATCCATTCAGAGGTAATTGTCAATACTTAACAGAAGGTTGAAAGCCATCAGTGAAGCCACAGCAAAAGCTGTAAAATGGCATTTGAAGGTATCCTCAGATATGGCAATCAGAGATCCAAGGAACAGAAGATTACTGTATTCACTGTGCTTAAAAACTTCTATTATTGTTTTATCTAAAATTGTATGATCTCTTTATACATAAGATTTGTAGAATGGATTAAAGAGAAGGACCCTTTATTAATAATCAGATAATATTGTGTGTGTGTGTGTGTGTGTGTTCTTTTCTGTTTTATTTGAAGATAAAGAAGAGACAGAGAAAGGGAGTGAGAATATAAGCCATTGGCATTTATGAATGTCCCTAGCATACATTGTGTCTTCCAAGTGGGCCTCTTTCCAATACTGTGACCTGTGCAGAGAAAAAAGTCACAAGCTTTGACCTTTTATCCTGGGCTTCAGAAGGCAATGCCTCCAGATCTGAACTTCTGGCATGTGTACAGGTCAGGTCTTTGCCTCAGAGACAGGAAAATGTCAGTCATATTGTTTCAGGCTGGATTGGAAAGAGGAGGAAGCAGCACTGAGGATTACAAGGATCCTCACCTGCCATCAGTCTGACCTAGCAAATGAAACCTGCTTCGCAGGGTGCCTGGCCTTCATAGAGAATCCCCTATGGTTTCCCAACAGTTAGTGTCCTCCACAGTATAGGGAGGTTTCCTTGAGAACTTAACAGCAGTCACAGTCCAGGCAGCGAAGGAATGAAGAAGGGAAGCATGATCAGACATTCTGTTTTGCAAATAAATTAAAGACACTTGAAGAGAGACAAGGACTACAGCCATATGCAAAGGGCAAAGGGAGGAAGAGGAGCTGGGCTTGATGTCCATTACACGGCCATGTGTTTCTAAGAAGAGAAAAGAGTCTTTCTTGAGGTTGTTTGAAATCAGGGGGGAAATGATGTTGCTTGACATATAGAATATGAAGAGCTACTCAGGGCAGCACAGATGACAGAAAACTGACAGTTTCTATCCATGTGAAAAAGCAAGTTAAACTCATTTACAAGGGTCAGTCCACTCCTTTTCAAACCAATTTGGGCAAGGCATCAAGGACTCTGGTTTCTCAGCTGGCTTATTAGCATTTCAGCAGAGAATGTCAGTCAAATGCTGAGCAGGGCTCTTTGTCTTCAAAGATTCTTTCTTTATATCCTTTCTGCTGAAAATGAGCTTGAGACCCTTGAAACCAAGGGCCCCTTTCAATAAGACTACAAAAGCGTCAGTTTAGAGTATCATTCCAAAAGCAGGTTCTTCTCCAGACAGTTACAGAACAAAGTCCTTTACTGGGGAAGTTAAACAGTCAACAATTGGCACCCATGACCTTCATTCACCCATTCAACAAATATTCAAAGAGCAGAGACTCTGCAGGAGGCTAGGCCTTGTGCCAGATGCCAGGAGGACAGAGGTGAGTGAAGTGGAAGGCCTGCCTTTGTGTATCTTCAACTGAGTCCAGAATACCAACAGCAACAAGCAAATGGTAATTTACTTGAGACATAAGAAAACCAGTAACTGGAGACCAGCCATTGGTGCCGTTCTTAGACACAGGTTAGAAAACATCCAAGTGACTCCATATCTGTAAATGCAGCCTGCTGTCCTGAGCCTGTGGCTCTAACAACCACAATCCATTCAGCATGGCTATGGCTAGGAACTCAGAACTCAGACCTAGAGTCCGATTTGGCTACTGAGTAGCTGTATGACATTGAGGCAGAATAGAAAGATGAGGTAAACTATGGGAACCTGAGAAGGGAAAGGAGCTCCTCAGCCTGCATCCGGTTGAAGCCTCTTGCCAACAACAAAGCAAGAATTCCAGCACAATTAACAACTGTGTAAGGCCTTACTCCCTTCTCAGGAATAAACCTGAAGTATTTCAGGTAACTCACCAGAAATCCCATTTACAGAGGAAATAGATACTAAATACTTTGTGCAGCCCTAGTGGTTCTTGGTTTTACTTTATGATAATGTAATTCCATCCAAGGCTTCTCTGGAGCCACTTTATAATCTTACTTATCAATAGAGAGAAAAGGGGAAACACGTTTCTTAGCAACCTTTTGAGATAAAACTTGAAAGCCACCGGAGTGGTCTACATGGCTAGTCCTGAGACAGATACTTGAGTCATTCTCTTGAGAAGCCCATACGGTCGCTTGGGTATGTCTTACTTCTTCAACTCTCCCTTGAGATGCACATATCTGCTTTTAAGTATGTCCTTCTTTCTGAGCACTTCTCTTCCTCTGAACCCTTTTGCTTAAAGTCTGTATTAACATTTTATAAGATATACAACTCAAATTCTTTCTGAGCCAAAGCCATGAATCCCAGTTCAGCCTGTGTCAAGGTCCCTGAAAGAAAGATTAAAAGAATTCCTGAAACTACTTATAGTGACAGTGTGGTACTGTCTTTTGGTCCCCTCAATACCAACAATGTTGAACAAGATATATAGACTTGATTTCCTCATCTCTGAAATGTATAAAATAATACCCCCTTATTTCCCTTATAGGGTAGAAGGAGTTAATCATAAGAAGGGTGCCAGGACATTGTCAGTTCTAGAAATGTTAATTATTGTTAGGATAGATCACAGAATCCAAGGCTTAGGCATTCTGATATATATATATATATATATATATATCACATATCCTAAATGATTAAATTGAAGTTAATATATTTCATAAACTTCCTTCCCAGTATGACAGGTACTGAGAAACTTCTTTTGCTAAAAAACACTAATTTCTTAGTTGGATCCATCATGTAATCAAAATCAGGATAAAAAAGCCTGGCAGCCCTGTTCTCACTTTACATCTGTCTCATTTGTTATAAAACTTTGGGGTAAGATTCCTGCTTACTTCTGTAGAGAGGTGTATTGATCACTCAAGAAGTGTAAAAGCTGGTGATATCTAACCTATCACTTTCCCTTTCAGGACTAAAGGCACAAAGACAAGAGTATCTGAGATATCTTAAGATCAGCTTTTATGATGTCCTATTCCAGACGTCCAAAAAAAGTTTCTGAAAGCCTCTTTTCTATTGTCCTAAGCCATTAGTCACCTTGATTCCAAATAACCAATAGATCACACTATGATGAGATCACCCATCAAAGAGGAGCAGTCATCTGGAAACCAGACTGTCCCCTCAAGCAATAAGGATTTCTTCAGGTTAGCTTGCAGAACCAGAACAGAGACAATGAAGACTATTTGACCAAAACTGCTTAATTTGGCACATTTCTCACTCCCTGTCCCAGTTTTTCTTGTATGTAAATCTAAAATTCATGTCAGTTCTCCACTGATGGAGTCAGAGGCTTCATCTTGTTCCCCTTCCTAACAGAGCTCTGCTAATTAAAATCCCTTCTTGCCTTTTCATCATTACTTTGATTTGTTTTCTTTGGGGTCAGACCTGACATGTTGAAATTCCCAGAGTTGAATCTATTACCTAGAACTCCAGTTACATTGCCACCTCACTTGCCACTGGGCACCTCCATAATTACCCTGCCTCTTTTACCCATCTACCTAGGTAAAAGAGAGAAATGATTTCTGCTAAAGAGCAGCCTCTTCCTGTGTAGCAAGAAATTTGGCAGTTTTCCTGAAGAGCTCAAGAAGATTCTCTTGCTAAGACATCAGTCATTATATCACCATCCACACATCTCTGAAGATGAATCTCCTAATGTTAGCTGTACTTCAGCCAAGGAAATAAAAAAATAAATAAAACAGAATCATGCTTTTGAGCATTGCCTTTTAAATTCTTATCTAAGCAAAAGAAACTTTTTCTGTCTTCCATCACTTCTTTGATGCATGTTCTTCCTTAAGACAGTTTTGTTCTATAGGATGGTATTAAAGATGTGTGTGTGTGTGTGTGTGTGTGTGTGTGTGTGTATCTATGTGTGTGGGCATGTGTGTATATGTGTATATATATATGTACATGTATCTGTGTTATGTGTATGCATGTGTGTGTTTTTGAGTATGTACGTATATGTGTATGTTGTATATATGTGTGCAAGTGTGTGTATGTGTATGTGTGTGTGTGTGTTACAATCTCCTTGTGCAGTCCAAAATGGGGAAGATTCCACTTATAATTATGTGTTTATAAAGAATTTTAAAAATAAAAACAAGAGAAGAGAGCTCCAGAAAAAAAATAGTTCTTAGGGGGAAAACTTTGTAATAAACAATACTTTCTATTTCCATTATTTAGTTCTTCATAATGGAATGCATTGACATGGAAACCAGGTCTATCCCCACTAGTGCTGTTATTGTCTACATAGACTAATAATTGCCTATTGTTTCATTTGTCTCTCTGATTAGACTCTGTGAGAAGTAGCTCTTGGTCTTTGTATTTTACAGTACATCCTTCAGGATTTTGACCTATAGCTGAGTAGCCACTAAGAATGCTGCAAAGTCCAGGGACATATCAGTCAGGCAGGAGGAGCTCAGTAGAGTGAACAGACTCACCCAGAATTATCATAGAGTTCTGCCAGGTTCCCATTGAAGTCACCCTGAAATGGACTCCTTGGCTGCCAAACTCTAAATTAATAAGGTAGACAGCAAACCTTTTTTCTGAATATAAAAACATAAAAGAGTTGGGATTTGTGACATTGAACATCCTCGGCATCATTCACGTATACTAGAATGTACATCACAGTCATGCTCAGCCAGTCCCTGGCTCACACTTATCAGATGCACATATCGTGTCAAATACTCCACATTTATGCCCCTTCTCTTTTCTCTTTCCTTTTGATGAAACCTGTGCTTAAGGAAAGATCTGTTATTTACAGTTTAACTACAGTGAAAATACAAACTGGTGCCAAATTACTGAGACATTAATAAAGCTTTCTAATGGTAGACTCAGAGCTGTCAATCATTCACTAAAAATTATGGCATTCCTCCTAAGTGTCAGACACTATTTTCCATTCTAGGATTAGTAAAGCTTACAATTGTAGAGTTCTTCCCAACCTACCAAAACCCTTACACGGTTAAGCCCAGAATTCTGAATAGTGAGTCACAAGCTTGTAGAACGAGTTCTTTGCTTTGCTTCCTCCATGATTTGAGCACAGCGATCATTTTTCTATGGTTCACAAAAGAATTTAAAAATCTCAAAGTTGTCTCAACCAGATTTCCAAAGCAATTAGACTTGAAATTGACAAAAATAAACATTCTAACTTAACAGTGACTCTGTGAACTAGAAAAAATAACGCATCAAATAAAAAATTTTCTAAGTGCAGTGCAGGAGAAAGAAAATTGGTGTTATATATCAGATCAAAAAATGTTGAATTTTATCTGAATAGCTCATATATTCATGGGAATCTTACATAAGATCTTATCAGACTGAGTGTGTTTTTTTTGTTTGTTTGTTTTTTTTTTTTTTTTTTTTTTTTTTTTGGTCTTTTTGAGACAGCGTTTCCCTATAGCTCCAGCTGGCTTGGAACTCACTATGTATTATTCTTTCACCATGTAGTATGCATTTGTTGAGAATTTCATACATGCATATAATATGTTTTGATCAAATCCATATCCACTCCCTCCCCTCCAACTCCTCCCATATACTCCCCATCACTTTTTCAACTTCATGTACTCTTTTTTTTTTTTTTTTTTGCTATTCTAACAATCCCCCTTCTGATGAGGTAACCCCTAAAAGATTTTAGGGGTTAGATAAGAGTTCCCATTATTTTTGACATTTTTGGCCTTTGGAACAGAATATGTTGCAAAGAGGCCCAAGGACATTTTGACTTTTAGTGAAGAAACTGGCTACTTTTCTTTGGGGTCCTTTTACCCTAACTGACTAGCCAATTCCTAACTCCTATTCTTATCACACCGTCCTCTGAAGAGGTACCCAAATTGCCTATAGGGAATCGGGATGCAGACTGTTCTGGCTTCTTCCATGCTGAACAGGGATGCAGGGTGAGGCAATTGGGGTAGCCCTTCAGTGGGTCTATCTAAAAGACTCCCAAATTGTATAACTCTTATTTTTAGGGAGAAAAAAAGTCCTTGACTGGTGCTTAGGAGTGCTTAGGATGTGAAGGAGAAGTAAAGGCAAGAGTAGTTAGCGTTACAAGCTCTAGACAGGGCACCAGAAAAAAGTCAGAACAGGGCAA
This sequence comes from Nannospalax galili, assembly GCF_000622305.1. Taxonomy (NCBI): domain Eukaryota; kingdom Metazoa; phylum Chordata; class Mammalia; order Rodentia; family Spalacidae; genus Nannospalax; species Nannospalax galili. The sequence goes on along the minus strand of NW_008344488.1, from coordinate 3,727,538 downwards.
ATATCAAATGTTCATATCAGAGTCCATTGGATTTTCTTGAGCACTTCCAAAAGCATCCCTCTATTGGGTTCTTCCTCATTTTCCTTTTGTCTGCCAAGGCTGGACTCAACAGTTATGGACTCATGATTTGTTTTCAGGCACTTTGATAGCTATTGGAGTGGCTAGAATCAGTGTCAATTTCATCTCAAAGGCTTTTAGATGGGGAGAGAAAACAAATTTAGCCATCATTTTAGAATAACAGCAGGTTGTCTCCCTTAGCCATAGGTGGGCACTACAGTACTGTAGAACAAGGTTTGCAGTCTTACATTTGAGCAGCACATTCTGATTAGAAAAAAAAAAATCAATGAGAAACAATTGTCTAAATAACATTTTGTATGGACTTAACCCTAATGTCTGGAAGTGTAATCCCTTAAAGTCTGAAAGAAATATACTGATCACTTTAGTCTTTGGTTATACTTTCTTATTGGGTATTTAAGACCATAGAACCGGCCCAAATAAACTAATTTATTTTTACTCTTAAGGTCATTTGAGGATCTGTTCCTCAGGGGTCACAGGGGCTTGGGAGGAGCCCCTGGCTCCTTTCTTATACCAGTTCCATCTATGTGAAGATAAGTCAAAGGTCCTACTCAACCATGGCTGGCTTCACTTGGAAGTATAGAGGCAATGCTTCCTCTATGTTGACCCTCCTCTTTGTAGATTGGACCCTCGTACGAGTCCATCTGGTAGGGTTTCCATGACCTCCCTGAACAAGAGGACAGGTGACTCACCACAGTTACAGGACATTTTGAGAGCTGTTCCATAATCCCCTGGAACTTAGTCGACCTTAGCAAAAACTGTCCTTTAAGTCCCTCTGACTTAAAGATTAGTATAGGCCTCAAAGTATGGTTAGTAAACATCCAAGAAGGTTAGTTCTACCAGTCTGATACTTTTAATTACCATATGCTATGTAGATAAAGCTTGGGCAAAAACCAAATATTCTCTGATAAACCTTGACGAGACATATATTTTGTTCCTTAAAGCAGAAAATTTTAAGATTATGTGTATATTATTTTTGTCTAATCCTTAATATATCATAACAAACTTACACAGACCTTCATTACCCATTCATTTTTCTGTCTATTTTGGAAAATATCTTGCTGGGATTAAAGGCATGTGCCACCATGCCTGGCTTGAGCATCCTTTCAAGAAAAATTTTGTTCATAATTTTCCAAAAATTGGTATAAATTTCAAAACTATCAACTTATGAGAATACTAACCTAGATTTTGAGCATTTTAATATATATATATTGTGAGTTTATTTTCCCCAGGCAAAAGTTTCTTGGAGGAAACAACCAATCCCTCTCAATTATGTCATTCTACAATTTCATCAATGCTGTATCGACATAGGTGATCTCAGGTCACAGCTTAAAAATGTAGAGCTGTGACTAAGAATCAATACTGAGTTCTATGTAGAAGTCACTATGGTATACAATGTAGATGGTGCAAAGGTGAATAATGTAATGGTGCTAGCAATAAGACATAGAAACTTTGACAAAATGAAGATAAAATAAAGTACCATAAAATGAAAAGGAAATGAATTCTTGGGAGGGGAAGGTTCTAAAAATGTCAGTACTATGACCTGAGTGGCTGTGAGTTTTGTAAAGAGCTCATGCTTTTTTTAAAAAAAATATATTTTATTTATTATTTTTATTTTATGTGTATGAGTGTATTGCCTGCATGTATGTGAGTGCACCCATGTCATGCAATGCCGTGGAGGTCAGAAGAGGGCGTTGGAGGCCCCTGGAACTGGAGTTAAAGATGGTTTGTAGCTGCCATGTGGGTGCTGGGAATCAAACCCAGGTCCTCTGCAAGGGCAGTCAGTGCTCTTAACTACTGAGCCATCTCTCCAGTCCCAAGCTCATGCTTCTTTAAAACACTAAATAGGGATCATGTAGACATGTACAGATGAAGGTATGGATATGCCAGGTGAGGTGGATAAGTGAGTTAAGCAAAGTAATAGATTCTGTGTGAAACAATAAGAAAAAAGTGTCTAATACAAAATAATAAATGGGAATTAGTTCTAGAGACAAATGTGGGAATTGCAACAGAATGGTAGATTTGAAAGTCTGGGTAATCCTGTATATTTTTATTGATAGCAAATTAGAAACAAGGAATGTTCAATTCATCATTTTATAGAAGTTAATATTCCAAAAATACTAATCCGAAAGGTATCTAAAAGAGAAAAGATCCCTGTTTTTAGAAATATTGCACATCAGAAAATCTACAAACTTTTCTAAATGCCTAAGCATGTTGAATAAAATGTGACATACTTTCTCTCTGTTAGTTTGTGAAAAAGTGGAAAAAAAATGTGTAAAGGCAAAATTAAATGAAAATCAGCACCCAATACCCCACAAGGAGGTTTGATTTACCATGTCTGTACAACCTCAGAGTAAAGTCTTATAGCTCTAGAAAGATACCAAGTTAGATCCAAGACAGAGCCAAGACACCTAAAAAAATCCATGCATAAAAAGTCTAGGCAAATCTTTCTGTAAAACAGTAGATCAAACAAACAAACAACAACAACAACAAAAAAAAAAAAACAAGAAAAACCCTCGCTAAGGAAAGGGTGATGGCAAACCTAACCAAGAACCTAGGAACATGTCCAAGCCTACAGCAAATGTCATTTCACAAAACTGCTTTGTATTATGAAATCTTCTCTGAGGACTTGTACAAATGGTTCGTTAAAATGGGTAATATATATAAAACTTATGTTTTACTTTTTTATGCTTTCCTATAACAAAAATATTAAACATATTACAAATAGAGGGATAAGATAAATTCCCATAGGGCTGTCATCAAGTTTTGACAGTAATCAATATGTGGTAAAATGTGCTTCTTCTAAAACTATAGTCACTCTCCCCAGCCTCAGATGGTTTTGATGGAAAACTAATACTCTTCAGCTTCACTTCATAAATAACTCGGTATGTATTACAAAGGATCCTTCTAAAATGTTCACATTGTCATTATAACAAATCAACAAGAATGTCTTATCAAATATTCAATGTTCAAAATTCCCCTTTTCACACTTTCAATTGGTTTTCGTTTTGCATAGAGTTTCTTTGAATGAGCAGAACAATTTGGATTGAAATCCTCTCAAGTCCAATCTACAGTTCCTGCTATCCACTTTCTTATTCTCTTTAAAATTTGTTTTAGGGACTGGAGAGATAACTCAGAGGTTAAGACCACTGACTGTTCTTGCAGAGGACCCAGGTTCAATTCCCAGTACCCACATGGAGCTAACAACCATCTATAAATCCAGTTCCAAGGGGTCTGACACTATCTTCTGACCTCCACGGATATTACATGACACAGGTGCACTTATATACATACAGGCGATATACTCATATGCATAAAATAAAAATAGTAAATAAAATATAAAAAGAAAAATTTGTTGAGCAGGCAAGAGAAATGCCTCAGTCGGTCAAGTGCTTACCAAATAAACAAGAGGGTCTGAATTTGAATCCCCAGCAGCATTGAGCTAACGTGCACACATACACACACAAAATATTCATTTGTGAAAAAATTGGCTTATATCTCCCAGGTCGCAGTTCATCAGGGAGCACAAGGTAGGAACTCAGGGCAGGAACCTGGAAGCAGGAGCTGGAGCACAGGCCATGGAGGAACTCTGCTTACTGGCTTGGTCCCCTGGCCCCTGCTCACTCAGCCTGCTTTTTTATGCAACACAGGCCCACCTGCCCAGGGATGGCACCACCCACAGTGGGCTGGGCCCTCCCACATCACTCATCAAGAAGATGCCCCTCAGACATGGCCACAGCCCAGTCCAATAGACGCAATTCCCCAACTGAGGCTCCCTCAACCCAGATGTGTCAAATTAACACTAAAGCTATCCAGCACAAGTACACAATTACAATATTTTTAATGTTTCTGTTGATTAGAACTTTCTGTCTCCTGGAACTGTCTGCTGGAATATTCTCTGGAACTGTGTTCCTAGTCAGACCTCACCCATAATTTTGTTCAAAATGGTTTCCCCAGCTTCAATTGGGAAAGTATAATCCCTGATCTTATCAGACCATCCAGTTGTTTTCTCCCTAATTCTAGAGGAGCTCATTCACCAGAGGTCCCTATCTCCAGTGTGATGGAGGTGGTGCTCTGCTTTTCAGTGCTTCACTCCGCTAATTCTCAAGCACACCCACATTCATTCACTATCTTTTTGGGTGGAGTACCAAATTGAGGTTGTCAGGAAACAAGATCAGATACCCAGGTCACAAGACACAAGAGCACATGGTTTTGCTGGGTTAATTAAAAGTCATTTATACAGATTATGTCCACTTATAAGTCATCCCCCCTATAATATTTACTTCAGCATATAGTGTAAAAGATAAAATAACACTTCAGATTTGTGTTTATATTTGATGTGTAAGGAGAGGAAAAATATTGGTTCCTCTTGTGGCACCAAATGTTGTATCTTCGATCCATCTGAATATTTACTTGAAGAAATGGAACTACAGTTTGGTGGGTGGCCTGACTAACAAATAGATGTGTTTTGGCTTCATGAGAGATTTACAGTGATGGAGACACATGTAGACACTGACAGAAATTATTTAAAAAATGAAAAATAGAGCTTTATGAAATTAGTTTATAGTTTGGTAGAAGAGAGAGGATCCAGAGATACAAAAGGAACAAAGGAAAAATAGTGTCAAGGCAAAAAGCATAAAGAAAACTTTCCATAAGAGGCTGTACCTTGATGTTCAATGTAAAAACATGTAAGAATTAGGAACCCATTACCTCTTATAACCTCAGTATCAATGCTTCTTTTATCTTCCTCCTTAGTAGGAAAAATTCCCAGATAGAGGTATGCTTCACAATGTCATAATTAGGAAAGGAGAAAACAAATATAAATTTTTCAGTTTGACAGTGATAAGGAGAAAAGAAATACAAACGGGTTTGATTTTCATTTGATAGTAGATAAGAACAGAATGTGACTTCATCAGGTCTTTTAGACTTAAGAAAAAATGAGTAGAGTATTAAAGATATGCAATAAACAAAAAATAATTTTGGGGCTGGAGCGATGACTCAGAGGTTAAGAGTGCTGGCTGCTCTTGGCAGAGGAGCCAGGTTCTGTTCCCAGGACACACATGGCAGCTGGCAACTGTCCATAACTCCAGTTCCAGGTGATCTGACTCCCACGTCTTACCTCTACAGGCACTGCATGACATGGGTGCACTTACACACATGCAGGCAACACACTCATACACATATAATAAAATATTTAAAAAATAATTGTTCTTGTGGGGTGTAGTAGCACATGCCTTTAATCCCAGCACTTGGGAGGCAGAGGCAGTCTTATCTCTGTGAGTTCAAGAGCAGCCTGGTCTACATAGTAAGTTCTAGACCAGCTGGGGCTAAAGGGAGACTCTGTCTCCTAAAGAGAAAATAATAATAATAATAATAATTGTTCATAGATTATTGATGTAATATACATGTTGTGCTCCAAATTATCATTATTATCCTCACATATTACTCCTATTAGGAAAGTATGCTGACCAGACAGCTTTGCTGTTGTTTGGGTTTTTTAATACCGGAAACATTTTTTTGAAAACTTAGTGCATATTAATTGTGCATATTAATGGGATTCACTGTAATATTTCCCTGTCTTCAAAGGTTTGAATACATCATAAGGTTTTTACAGTCAGGATAACTGCTTATTAAGCTTCATCTACAATCCTGGGAATGGTGCCCAAGTTGAGAAAGAGCTTCTTTATGTTCCAAGAAAAGCAGTCAGTCTGGAGCTCCTCCTCATAGTGTCTACTCCTATTTTGACAGTTACTACGTGATTGAATGAAGAGTAGTCACTGTCTTTGGGCCTGGCACCCCAACTGGGAAAGGGATACCTGTAGCGCTAGTACTCCTGGAGCCCTGAATCCCAGGGTGTTGTGACCCTCACTGCTGCTCACCCTGGTAGGTTATGTGTGCCCCTTCATAGGAAGGGGATCTTCTGTCCCTGGAGCAGAACCTGGACTGGCATTGCTCATTCCTCACAAAGCCAAAGTTTGCTTGTCTATTGGTCCATGTGAACCCTGCAGTATTAATGGGGAAATCTACTGCAAGGCTTTTTTCAAAAATTAAGGAAAAAGGCATTACAAGTATTTGTTAACAAAATTTACTGTCTGTCCTTGTTCTACTTCTGAATGCTTAAAAACCAAGCACTTATATCAACCCAACTAAAGCACATATTTATGTTAAATTCAGATCTAAAAAGGAAAAAAAAATGCACCAAAGATAAGAGCTTGGATATTTAGGTAGGAAATGAGAAAAATTAATTAAACCGTTGGCATTTTGGACCCAAAGTAAGCAACACACTTTAATCACAAAATCCCCGTGCAGAAAATATTAATGGAATACATGCTGGAATAAAGAAGGCTACAAGGAATTGATAGTTTTATATGAAATATAGAGAAACAAGCAAGTATGGGTATTTAGAAAATGGAATACACAACAGTCTGGTAATAAGACAACTTAATTGGGAATAAATTAAACCTAGAAGTAATAATCATATGCATGCATATTTTAAAAAGAGTGATCATTGTGTATGCTGCTAGCCTGCCTTTTAGATATTCATAACTATAGTAACTCTAATAGTTTTCCCAGAGTTATGCACAGGCAGTATGTCCCCACAATTGGCCTTCTGAGGATATAAGTCTTTGGAAGAATAAAAACTCTGGAAGAGTTCTGTTGATTATAAGGGGTGGAAAGTCAGCCCACACTAACTTTTATTTTTTAAGAACTTTATCATGATGTGCTAGTATATAAGATCCTTCCAGAATCTCAAATAATATTTTCTTGTTTCTTTCTGGCCCTTTCTTATTTTCATCTCTACCTTTCTCTGTCTTTGACTTGATTCTCACCTATATACTGAAATCATATGGCTGCAACTGTCATTAACATTGGGAAGTTTCTATTTTCCTTCTTGTAGGAAGCAAGGCTATTGAAGGATGCAGTCCACTTAAGGCATACATGACCTGTCCTAGAAGAGTACACATAAGCTTCAGGCTTACTGGTATGAGTCTCATGACCATCTGCAAAATAATCACTGAGATCAATGCGAGGCAACTCTATAGATAAGACAAAAAATGAAATCTTCTAAATAAATGTTTTTCCCCAGCATTTTAAGCTATTATTTAGTCAGTTTACTCAGAAGCAGGCTGCTTATTATTTCTGAATAGTGCTATTTGTCATTGTTATTTGAAAGTCAGGTAAGGTACTGTAAAAAAAAATAGGATAAACCTGCTTTCTTGGTCTTTCTTAAGACATACAGAGGATATACTATCATCTTGATTTTCCCAGGATCCAGGGGTTTTATAGAATTCATAACTTTTAGCGTAGACATGGCATAGTCCTATATGACAGTTGACCTTAGGAACAGAGTGTCCCAGCTCCTACTTCTCAAGCATACTAATAAGACATTGATTCATTAGAGTTGACTAATTTGCAGAAGCCAGTGAGACACATCTATTCTGGTGGAGATGGTATTGGGGCATGTACAGTTCCCTAGAGCAGCAAGGGTTTGGTGTCCAGTGTACAGGCTTCTACGCAATGTCAGAAGCATGAGATGTGAGGTCTGAGCCCAGAAACAGTGATCACACTCCCATCATCATTGCAACAGCTCTGTTTTATGTTACCTTTCCAGAGACGTCTATTTCTAGTCATCCCAGATAGAAGGCAAAAGGCAAATCAAAAAAAAAAAAGATTCATCCAAATTCAGTTTGGCAAACCAATGAATACATTGCACTACTTATGGAAACAAGGCTGCCAATTCATGAAAGCTGCATTACTAGAGTTCCCAACACAACTTGCTTGTAACTACTCATCTGACGAGTCACCTCTCCTGCTAACAACCCTTCCCTGATTATATAACATAGGAGGTATGGTAGAGTACACAATCATCTTGGTTTGCCTAGGATCCAGGAATTTCTTCTAATTCATAACTTTTAGCTTAAACCTGGCATAGCTAGAGGAAAATCTATCACATTCCTCCAGCTATATAGTCTTTGTACCTTCTTCTGCAATGTTCCCAGACCTTGGAGGGGGTGATATTTGTATCGTCCTTTTCTGCACATTGCAGCACTATACTATAGCTGACCATGTGTCCAGCTGTAACCACCACCCCTTGTAAGAACTTTTCTCTCACAGTTGAGGCTAACAGCAGCAGTAATCTGTGGGTGTAAACTCAAGGCTTTAGATGGAAATTTGACAGACATATCACATCTATTTAACAAGGTAATGACAGTAGTCTCCCCACTGAGGCCCATGACCTCCCCATCCATGCATTCTGTCCTGGCTCATTGTACCAAATATGGCTTTCTCCCTAGGGAAAGGGTCTAAAATACAATCAGAAAGCAGTAGATTGCAGCCATAGTAATTGTGCTTCTATTGTATCACCATGGATATCTTGCCTGACATGTTGGTAATATTGCATGTATTTTTCCATAATCCAGCATACTTTTAGTGACAATTTTCCCCAAATCACTAGCATAGTGCCTTTGACACTAAAAAAAAACAGACTGTAGGGGACGGAGTTTTCAGCTCAATCTCAGCTTGATTTATTCACATCTGTATTGTCTATTGTGAAAAAATACCATGACCCAAAGAAATTTATAGAAGAGTTTATTTTCACTTACAGTTCCAAAGGTAGAGTCCATAATGGCAAGTAAGGCATGGCAGCCAAAGCATGAAGCTGAAAGATCTCATCTCCAACCACACACAAAATGCAGAGGGCAAACTGGAAGTGAGGCCAAGCTATAAACTCTTAAAGCCTGCCTCCAGTTCCCTGTTTCCTCTAGCAAAGTCGTGCCTGCTTCCTAAAGGTTCCATGACTTCCCAAGGAGCACCACCAACTGGAGACTAAGTGTTCAAATACTTGAGCCTATGGTGGACATTTCTCATTCAAACCACCACATTCTACTTCCTGGCCCCCATAGACTCATAGCCGTATCACAATACAAAATACATTTACTTTGGGGCTGGAAAGATGGCACAGTGGTTAAGAACACTGACTGTTATTGCAGAAGACCTGGGTTCAAATCCCAGCACCCACATGGCAGTTAACAACTGTCAGTAACTCCAGTTCCAGGGGATCTGACAGCTTCTTCTCTCCTCTGCCAGCATTGCATGGCACGGGTGCATTTACCTATATGCAGGCATAACACTCATACACATAAAATAAAAATAATAAAATATTTTTAAAAATACATTTAATTCAACTTCAAATGTCTCCACAGTTGTTAGCAGTCTCCACATTGTTCAAAAGTCCAGACTGTTTTGAGACTCAGGTCAATCTCTTAACTGTGATTCCCCTCTAAAACCAAAAGTCGAATTATATACTTCTAACATACAATAGCACAGAACATATATTCCAATACCAAAAGGGAGGAATGAGGGCATAGTAAGGAAATACCAGCCCAAAGCAAGACCAACTCCTAGTAGGGCAAATATCCAATCCTGTAACTCCATGTCTCCTTTTTCTACTTTAGTTCTAGAGGGCTTATATGGCTCCACCCTCCAGCTTTGCAGTTTGTAATATACATCTCTCCTTTGGGCTGATTTCTTTCTCCATATGCAGCTCTCCTTGGCAGATGTCTAATAGCTCATCTCTAGCATCTTGGATTCTTCATAACAACACAAGTCTCACTTTCATAGTTTCATGCAATGGCTTCTCACAGGTTCACACATATGGCCTGGCCTCAAACAGCTCTTTGAAATGGCAGAAGAAAAAAAAATGGCCCCTTCTCTCTTGTATCTTTCATGCTTTCATGCCATGTGGATGACACTGTCAAGTTAAGCTGCCAGTAGGGAGCAGGGATAGAGTGGAGCAGCTTTGAATCACATTAGTAGCAGTTTTTGTATGCAGTTGATGACCAGTAACAAAAACCTTACTATCTCTTTCACAAGTGGAAGTTTAGTTGGGTGGTGTCTTGCCCTGAGGATACCCTTCCCATTGTTCCAATGCAGAGGAGTAGGTATCTCTTTAATAGCCTTAATAGTGCTAATCTCCTTAACTATTATGTCTTCCCCTTCAGTGTACACAGCCTTAGCTATAATCTTAAACATTCCACCACTCTTTCTCTTCAAAATATGTATTTATTTCATATTTCTTTGACCCACTTGTTTGTTTTCATTGTAGATCTGCATATGAGTTATCAATAATAGCCACCCTACAGACTTAATGTTATGTTATCTTTAAATTTCCTCCACCAAATAAATTAGCCCTTATTTTTAATTTAGCCTTAAGCAAGTAGTTAAGGGACATGCAGAGGCAGGAATATTCTTTGTCAAAATATCACACAAAGGGTCTCTATCCAAGTTGCTAATGGGGAAATTGTTCCTTTCTGAAACAGGATCCATGAACCAAGTCTCAACAATCCACATTGTTCTCAGCATTACTGTCTTCCAGGCTCTTACTAGAATGACCCATTAATCTCTGCTTACATCATTCAACCACTTTTCTAGTCCAAAGTTTCAAAGTCTTTCACATTGCTAGAAAAATTATGGTCAGATTCTTCATGTCAGTACCCCATATCTCCTGGCACAAACATCTGTATTAAATGTTGCTGTGATAAAATACCAAGACACCAAAAGTAACTTATAGAGGAGTTTATTTTAGTTTATAGTTTCAGAGAAAGAATCCATAAGGTGGGGAAGACATAAGCAGGTAGCTGAAGCAGGAATCTGGGCAATTGTATTTCATCACACAGGAGGTCCAGAAGTCAAAAATGGAAGTGGGGCAAGCTTATAAACTCTCAAAGTCTGCTTGCAGTGACGTGCTTCCTCTAGCAAGGCTCCACTCCATAATGATTCCATAATCTCCCCAGACAGCACCACCAACTGGAGACCAAGTGTACGACTACCTGAGGTTATGTGGGACATTCCTTATTCAAAATACCATAATATCCTACAACCCAAAATATGCAGTGACTTCAACAATAAGATTTTGCCATCTAGTTCTGTCATGCAACCAAAAGCAGTGACAATCGTCGTTATGGTTTGCATAGAAACAAGGGCCTCCATGGTCAACAACTCAGAGAGAGGTAGCCCATCACTAGCACTAAGATCCTCTGCCCTAAAACTTTATCGCTCCTAGGAATGCCTTTTCCACCCACACAGGATGACTTTACTAAAGTACTCCAACTGCTACTTTATTGTTTTTCCAGATTCCTTTCCAAATCTTTAAGACATGATATCATTATATAATAAGACTGTTTTACAAAAGGTGGTTAGGAGCTATGAAGGTAAAATGTCATCCATTCCAACCAAGAACCTTGGAATTCAGCAGAAAGGATACAAAAAAGACTATTAGAAAAGTCTAGTACAGAATAAAGAGATTCTGTTACTTGCTGGGTGTGGTGGTATAGGTAGAGGATTTAAATCCATCCAGCACTCTATCCGTAGTCATTCTCCATGAACCATCTGGCCTCATTATCTGGGGTTACATGGCAGAGCTTTCATGCATCTTTCCATTCCAATAGGCTGCAGGAGGCTGGCTCATGCTCCCAAGCTTAGCTCAGGGCCAAAGAGAAGCTGGGCCATGGTCACATGGTCATACCTGTCACTTGAATCAGTCCTCCAATTCTGACAGGCTCTGGACCAACAGTGTAACCAGACATGGCTGTTGATAGGGCCCTGGGATGAATGACTAATCTCAATCCCAGCACACTGTCTTTCGGGGGAAAATTGTACACAACATACTCTGGGAAGTGGGGAGAGATAATTGCCCGCCCCTACGATAAGCTTAATCATTTTCACCTGTCCCACTCTATGATTCAATCCTTTGTGAACTGCTGAGATTTTTAAAGCCTCTCAGAGATGCACAAACACTAGAATTAACTTCCTATCATTTTTTTTTTCCCTAGAAACTCTAGCTTCACACAAATCTTACCACGTTTGCTTTCAAATGACATGGTCAGGCCCCACTGTTCACTTTCTGGTTCCTTCATCCCTTTCTTTGTACTTTAGTATCTTACAAATCCAATTTACATACTGGTCTAAATCTTTCAGACATGCCAGAACCCTTTCTGCCTCATAAGGTTCACATCCCACAATGGAGCTTCACAAAACTGCTAATGCCCCATATAGTCCTACAGTCCCTGCTCAATCAACTTCTTTCTTGATGCTTTTGTGAATATAGTGCTTTCTGGCCCAGTGAATGGGCATCAGACACTGCCTGTCTCATGCACAATTCTCCCAGTAATGCATGTCCTTGCTCTAATGCCTTCCATTTCCTGATATTCACACAGCCTCCGCCAGCAAGTGCTGCTGAGGTCTCATATGAGCCACTTCATCAGGGACTGATTTTCCCCATATGGTCTCAGATTATGTTAGCCTCATCTCAAAGAGTGATGAGTAGTTCTACAATCTCAGAAGGATCCCATTTGCCCCCATCTCTCATAGTCTCATAAGCTAGTCTATGAGAAGCTCTTTAATTTCTTGTTAAAAGCATGGCCCAATTCACATTCGGCATCAGAGTATTTCCTGATTATCATAGTTTCCTGTGCTGGGTCATTAGTGAGTCCTCCATTTGCATGCTGGGTCATGGATTTTCCCTTCATCTGTACTAAGGCTTGGACCTGAGGTATGTCTTCTATCATTTGTTTTTGCTCCTCGCTCCTCACTGTTCATTTTTTTCCTTGAGTTCCAATTTTTTGGATCCCAAGAAAGACTCTTTAGCACTGACCTAACTTGCACCCTCTTTCCCTTACAGTCTGAAAATTGTAAGAAATGACACTTTTAGTACCAAAACAACTGCCACTTTAAGTGCCCAGAGGCTAATAAGGATATCCTACCTGTCTTTTTCCTGTTGTAATTACTCCTTTCTATGGGAAAGTTCTTTCTGGCCAAATAGTTCGGACTCATTCGCATACCTTATCGCCCACAAAAGGCCACGTAACTGCCACTTCAGCCTTTCTATGATTCTGCCCCATACATGGTACTCTCAGGGATTCTAATATATTTTCTAGCCATCAGTCATTTGGGGATTATCCCTGTACTTTCATGGTGACCCCATTCATCAAGGAGGTATGTCACATAGAGGAAGATGGCTAACCTGGGATTACTCCTAGAAATGTTCCTCAGATAGCTCAGCCTCAGCATGCCATTTGTAACTACATGGGAGAAAATGGACATGTCGAGTTCCTCCACAAACACTCTACCCTCAGATTCATCCTTAGCTCTGTTGGTCCCTGTATTAATCACTTTTGTGTTTCTGTGATAGATATGACCAAGGGAATTTATAAAAGGAAGAGTTTACTTAGCTTACAGTTCTAAAGGGTAGGAGTCCATCATGAGGGGGAGACGTAGTGGCAGAGGTGGATGGAGTAGAAGCAGAAGCTAACCTCTCACATCATCATGCAGGCACAGGAAGCGAAGAACAGCTACAGATCTGGCAAGGCTTAAGAACTCTCTAAGCCCACCCCTAATGACGTGCTTCCTCCAGCATGGCCACACCTTCTAAGATCTCCCAAAACAGCAGCGCCAACTGGGGACAAAAAGTCCAAATACTTGGAGCCTCTCAGGGACATTCTAGTTCAAACCACCACAGTCAATTCCTGTTCAGGCGCCAGTTATGTTCAGTCTTATTTTTCTTGGGGAGCCTATTTCTATTCACCCCAGATAGAGGGAAGCAGAAAATCAAAGATCCCAACCAATTCTTTCTTGGTGAACCAATGAATTTATTGGGGTTACTTACCAGAGCGCTGGTAACTCAGGCACCTCCACATGGATGACAGCTCGTGAAAGCTCCATTATTTGAGTTTGGTGAACAATTTATAAGCAACATCATCAGAGTCTTCCTATTTCCAGCAATAGTTTACTATATATAACATTGGGGAGCAGCCTTGTAAGTCTTATAACTTTCTTACAAGTTCTTGTAAATTTCTTGTGAGCTTTATGAGCCTTCCCTAATTCTTTCTGGGAGGGACTGCTTCAATTCACAGGAACTAGTTACACAGCAGTTCTTCAGTATAATTCGGGAAATTTTCTGGCTACTTAGACATAAGCCTAGCTCTTCAGTTACCTCAACTATTGCATGATAGTTTAATATTCTTCTTCTTAATAGTGAACTGATTTCTGAGTTCTACAACAAAGATTCACGATTAGTATAATGCAAATGTTGAAAAATAAGTTTACTTGAACTTTAAGTATCTATAAAATGAAAATAAGAAAATCTTGGGCTGGAGAGATGGCTCAGTGGTTAAGAGTACTGGCTGCTCTTGCAGAAGACAAGGGTTCAATTCTCAACACCTACATGGTGCCTAACAACCATCCATAACTCCAGTTCCGGGGGAATTTGACACTGTCTTCTGACCTCCACTGGCATTGCAGGACACAGGTGTGCTTACATACATAAAATAAAATTTAAAAAATAAATAAAATTCAACAAAAGAAAATCTCCCTAGTTTTCTTACAACTTCGCTGTAAATCTTAAAAGGCATAATATATATAAAAATAAACACCGTGTTAAGAGTCTGTAAATGTTTGATAATTATTAAAGAGCTCACTAGACACAATGGAAAGATCATCAAGCAGTATGAAAAATAAATGCTTTAACGTTTGGCCAAACATATTTTGAATATATTATTAGGTTGCCTGGGCAATATACTTTATCATGATAAATAGATTTTGGTGTTTTGATTGCATTATCTTTTATAAATTTATCCTCAAAAAATAATATATACTTAGGAACAAGAGACAAAAGTATATGTTTTTGACTAAGGGTCTAGAATAATCCCAACCTTGATTTTTAAAGAATGCAATATATACCAATATTTTGAGATGGAAATGTGAATTATCAATTATCAGCATATTAAAATGTAAATGATTTTATATGTATATCTTCTGTAAGATAATGCCATGATATAATAAAATGAAAGCAGGAATTTCAAGGTTGTGGTAAAGACCGATTTAATATTAGTAAATCTATTTGGACAAGACTTAATATAAAAAACACTGAGGAATGGTTAATGGTTAGATCAGTCATTCAGAGTTATGTATAACTGGATCTGCCTTACACATTTCAGTACTGCTGGAGGTCATATTAATCAGATCACATGCTTCACTTCCAAATGATTGCTTTAATTTAAAGATGATAATCATAGTAGATACTAATGCACACACATCTTTGTTTTTTTCCCTTGTAGAAACGTTCTTGCTTTCCACATATTCGTCAAAGGAGATAACTTATTTATTGGGTGTGACCATGGCATCTAGCTACAGAGGTGGGCCTGAGCTCATCAATACCAGACTTCCTTACTCAGAGCACAGTGGTCTAGAGTTCGGTGTTATAAGTAACCTGGAAATATTACTCTTTACACACAAGATTTTTGGTGAGATGTTATGCATTGTTTTTCTACAGGCTGACAAAGTCAAATGAAAATATTTGATAGTTGCTGGTAGATAGTACTGGGTACATGAGATGGGTGGTTTCAAGAAGGGGAAAAACTACAACTGTACAAAGAAACACAAGCAACCTGATAGTCTCCCTGCTGTTGGCTCCAAAGATCTTTAATGCTTCACTAAATGCTGATCCTTCCAAAGGATTTTCTGTGGATCAGGTCCCTGGCAACCAAATATATTCCTTAATCCAAAGGTCTTCAAAGTCAGAAATTCTGAGATTCCATTTTGCCATTGTTCCTGGTTATCTGACCGTTTCATCTCTAAGACTCAACTCCCCTCATCTGTACAATTGAGTCAATGTGTCCTCACTAGATTATTAGAACTAAAAATGTAATGTGAGTTAGATGTGTAGTGCCATGCTTTTCCTAGCATGAACTTAACTGATGTTCACTCTCTTTTCTTAACATCAAAATTCCTGCAGCTGCTTCTCAGTTTGTCTCCTCAGCAACCATCTCTTTTCTCCTTCTTCTATTCTTTACATCTTAGCCAGATCAGTCTTCCTAAACCATTCTGAGCAGGTGTGCCATTCCCTGCTGCACCAAATCTCACAAGTATTATTTCGAGTAAAAATGAAATTCTTCTGCCTGGAATTCAGGACTCCACAATTAACTTTTCTAGACTTCACAAGAGATAGTCCCAAATTTGGGCTTCATGTTCCAAATAAAATTGACGACTGACTATTACATAACTATATATCTTTCCTGTCCCATTTTTGACACTTCATTTGCCTAAAATACTCTTCTCCTCCCTACTCTCCCTGTTAAAATCTGCCTGCCCCTTGAAGGCAAGTGCAAAGACCAGAAAACATGAAAAGATCCGATGATAACTTATTTGTGTTACACAAAGTTACCACTCCTCTGACCCTTAAAGTCTTTGCTTATTTTCCTCCTAGGCAGTTATGTTCACAGCATTGCACATTTTAATCCCAGCACTTGGAAGGCAGAAGCAGATGAATCTCTGTAAGATCAAGGTCAGCCTAGTTTACAAAGAGAGTTTCAGTGCAGCTAGGATTCCAGGAAGACCCTGTCTCAGAAAGATTTTGTTTTGCAAACAAAAATGATGCTTCAATGAATAAATTAAACTTATCTGACTAGGGCTTGGCATCTGCTGGGGGGTTTTGTTCGAATGACCAAGGCAGCACCAGATGCTTGGAGAGTATGCGCATAGACAGACAACATTCATTCATTCCTTCCCTGCAACATTTCATCAGCCTTTATTTCTTGAAACCAGGAGTCAACCAAACATTATGTTAGAAAATTTCTAAAATTCTCCTGCCACATACTGATGATTACAGTTCAGAATCTGGTTCTTCCTCAATGTAGACCATCTCCTTCGGTGTAGATAATTAGTTAAGGGGAATGTGGTAAAAATTATTATGTTCCAATAAGTGTTGTGCAATGTCAGTGGAGGTCAGAAGAGGGCATCAGATTCCCCTGGAACTGGAGTTATGGACAATTGTTAGCCTCTGTGGGTGCTGGGAATAGAACCCCTGCTCCTCTGCAAGAGCAGCAGTGCTCTTAACTGCAGTGCCATCTCTCCAGTCCCCTCAAAACCTTTTTAAAATGAGATCTGATGAGGGGGACATTGTCTTCAGTGATGGTTCCTTGACCTTTGTTGTACACCTTTTGAATTCCAGTTTTCCAGAATTAGAGAGGTCAGAAATCTATACATGCCATTTCCTTATTTTGTGTGAAGTCCTAGTAAAGTCATCATAGCCTCCATCTAGCCAATAAAATTTCAAAGTGATGCCACCACTCTATATGGAAAAATGATGTTTGGATTTTAAGACATGAACAATAGTTTTGATCTTTGGATCAGTTTATATTATCTCTGACAAATTGCATTTGCCAACCTCACTGTCTATTTACACAAAGCCATCACCTACACTCTGTGTGCTCTCTGCAAGAAGCAAAGATACTTCTGATTCTATAAATCACGGGAACCTGTTGACCTCACGTGGCACTGACTGCATCACAATCACACCTGCAAGACCTTCTGAAAGGCAAGTGCAGGATCCATCTACACCTGACGAAGCTGTTAAATGCCTTGACCTTCGTAAAGTAGAGCTTAACTTTTTCTTTCAACCTTTCCCTAAGAGGCCTTTCCTCTGGACTGGAAAGAAATATAGACTCCTATGGCCTCAACAGTAGTTAGGTTTTGAAATGTTTAAGTATGAGCAGTAGGTACTGAGTGCTACTGGACTAGACAGCATTTGATGTTTTAAAAGGAGACTGGAAGTTGTTTCTGGTCGTGCTCCCCAGCTGCTCATGTAACACTGAGCCAGCTCATCAGAGCTTCTCTCTACTTAACTAGGTAATGACAGGGAGCCACTTTACCAGTAGGAATCGTTTTATTGCTACAGCCTTCCCTTCTTCCCTAACACACTGCTGACCTCTCCTGCAATGCAGACCAGCTCCCTGATCCAGGAGGGAGAGATTACACAGAAAATATCCTAGCATTTCAGAATTACTGGCAAATTTCTTGGAGTGTAGGTGGCAGTTAAAAACATATGACCCTTTGGTTCATGTTCACACAGTTCACACATTTCCTAAACTGGAAAGATTTGAACAGCAACCCCAGCCCAAATGAGGGACACTGGTAGGGAAAGCCTCCCCTGACATATGGTTTGCTTTTGAAAAGGAAATTTAGGCACTCAACGGAAAAATATCTTGGATATGTTTGCTTGACTTGTTAGATAATTGCAGTTCTTTTGGAGAAAAAGAAGTAGTATTTCTCACAGGTGAGCAACTTCTCAGAACTCTAACATTGCTGGAGGGTTTTATTCTTTTCTTTATTTGTGTGTGTTTGTGGGCATGGGTGCGTGCATACCATGGTGCACATGGTAAGAGAAGAAGACAATTTGTGGGAATCAGTTTTCTCCTTCTATCATGTGGATCCAGGGGATCGAACTCAAATCGTCAGGCTAGGTGGCAAATGTCTTTGCCCACTCAGCCATTCCACCAGTCCCCAAATTGCTAGGTTTTGATGCGGTTTGCTTTGTTATATTTTAGTTTTAAGTTTTATGTTTATTTCTGTACATTTTTGGTCTAGTGAGTAATCAGCAGAGGGCAAGATAGTTATACAACTTATGAAAGAAGTTTTTGTTTTTTCACATGACTTGCAATATGTTAAGAAAGACTGATGTTGCACAAATCTATGCACAATAGAGCAATCATGCATTTGGTGCTACATCATTCAGCCTCCAAGTGTTTTTGCAATAGCTTACGTAAGGCATTGTTACGAGCAAGGAGTGGTTCTAGAACCAACTGCCTGCACTGGATTTGTGGCTCTGCCCTGCAACTCAGAGTGTGATGTTAAGGTTTGTGAGGACTCAGTTTCCTTACCAGGTATCCAGGAAAACAAAAGCACTAAAACCACACCAGCTATAAATTTTAACTGTTCATGGTAGTCTGCTACAGTGGTTATAAAATAAAAAAATATTTTTAAAGTATTACAGCTTATGTGACTTAAAATAACAGAATTGTATTCTTAGAATTCTGGGGGCTGAAGTCAAGAATCATGGGGTCAATGTCTACAAGTCTGTGCTTTTCTCAAAGTTTCTGGGACAGAGTTCTTCCTCGTTTCTTCCAGCTTCGGTAACTGCAGGCTTTCAGGTACATCCCTCCAGTTTACCTGTTTTCCATGCTGTTCTTCCTCTGGGTCTGTACCTGGATCATTTTCACTTTGTGTCTCTGTCTTACAAAAACTCAAGTCATTTTGGATTAAGTCAGCACCTTACCCCAGAATGATCTTGTTTTAGCTAAATCTATTATAGCCACCCAGTTTCTCAGTGAAGCCAGATTGTGGGGTGCTACACATTAGGTCTTCAATATTTCTTTTTAGGAAACACAATTGATTGCTTAATAGTTTGTTAATATCTTTACTTGGTAATTAATGTAATAAGGATTTTTTTTTTAAAGTCAGTTACTTCTAGATACAGTAAGTATGTTTTAGGACCTAAGATTAGTCAAAGTAAGAATGTGTAGCCCTTGAACTGGGAAGTCAATATTATTGTACACACCACTTGGTTTAATCAACTTATTTTATTTCACAAATGAGAGAAACCAATATATAAAGTAAAACTAAATTATTATCTCACATTCATTATCAGTCATCATGAAATCTCAAATATGTGTTTTTAACTTCAGTGATAAATATTCACAATTACATTCTTTTTGATAGTAGTCACTGATCTGCTTGGACTGCCTTGATCCAATATGACATTTTTAAAGTCATATTTACAGTGTATTTGCTTGAGCTTGTTGTCTTTTTATTCTTATTCAGAACTTTTCAACTGAATGTGAGAAATTATATTCTAACTATAAATTCAATCTTGGTAAAATTATGCATATATTAAAGTTTGTTTTCTGATGACATTTATGGAAAACAAATGCCCTTTGAAAATAATTGCTTTCCTCTTTTTACTACATAAATCCTAGCAAAGCAATTATAAGGCTATTTATGACTTAAAAAATTATACATATATCAAGTTTGTTTTTTTCTTACACCCTTTGTTTGATAGATGTTATCTAAAGAACTATGACTTATAGTTATATGAATAAAATGGTATATTCTTTGATATATGTTCTTCAATTTTATATATTTTAGCTAAAAGTATACAATATTTCTAAGTGAAATTCCCTAAGATAAAAAGATGAGAAATCTAGCAAGATCATTTTGAAGATTATATATATATATATATACATATATATATGTATATATATATATGGGACTGGAATTAGCTATGTATATCAGTAAGGCCTCAAATTTGATGATAAACTATTACAGAATAATGAAACTTCTAAAAGACCCTATATAACAATTTAAACTTTAAGCTAGCTCAATTTTCTATCCAGAAATTGGCCACTACATAGGTTTTACTCCTTCTAATTTCTTTTATGAAAATTTCTAGAAAGAAACAATATGCTTAAAATACCCTGTCTCAAAGAGACCAAAAAAAAAATCTTTCTTTTTCCAAAAGCTTAACAAGTCTTTTTGGTTAATTAAGCAGGTCTAGAAATTCTCCTCTGAGAAAACTGTCTTGAATTGAATCCAGTTCAATTAATGTTATTGACTACTCACTGTTTCCAGAAAGAAAGTTGGGATAGTGATGATACAAAGAAATATAATAAATGTCTGTTCCAGTTTGTATTTGAACTATCTCCACAAAGCTTTTGTTTTAAACACTTGGTCCTCTAGTGATGGCACTATTTGGGGAAGTTGCAGAAACTTTGGGACATGGATCCTACCTGGAGGAAGTATATGAATGAATCATAGAAGGTTATATTTGGTCTCTTTTCATGTCCTCTCTCTCCTTCTGGTCCATCATGAAGTGAAGAAGCTATTTGGCTACATGCTCTGGCACCATGAAGTCTTGTCCAAGTGTCTGGTGTTATTCTAACCCAAACTGAAACTATGAGCCAAAATAAACCCTTCCACCCTTAAGGTGCTTCTGTCAGGTATTTGCTCAGAGCAGTTGGCAAAATAATATAAGAAATAAACACCATAGAAATGGGGTTCTATTTTTTATACTCATATTCTAGGTTGGACATGTTTTGATTAATCTTGATTTCAACTTGATAGGAATTTGAATCACCATGGAAACAAATCAATAGGCATGTTTGTGAGGGATTGTGTAGATTAGGTTAATCGAGGTGGGAAGACTCACCCTAAATGTGGGCAATGCCATTCCATTGCCTAGGGCACCACACTGAATAAGAAGGAGAAAGAGAGCTTTGAACGAGCAATCATTACTCTCTGCTTCCTATATGCAATGCGACCAGCTGCATCCGGCTCCTGCTGCCTCAACTTCCCTGCCATGAGGTACTGTATCCCCTTGAACTGTAACTCAAAATAATCCCTTCATTCTTTAAGTTGCTGTTGTCAGGTATTTTTGCATAGCAACCATACAAGCAACTAACACACAGCACAAGAAAAAATTAGGATTGGATAAATCCTGGGAGAAGTTGATTTAGTAAGAGGAACTGTGCAACAAGGGTGCAGCATGGAGATTCTCCTGCAGCGCAGCTAAGAGCTCAGCCTGGTTCATACTGGAGGGTCACAGAGGGTCGACAGGAGGTTTGCACCCCTTGCTATTAGACAGAGCAACCAAAGACGATGTGGTAATTTCATAGTATTTAGTACTTCTTTTTTCAACAAGTGAATAATGGATGAAGTCCATCTATTAAATATTCACTATGGATTTATTAAGTATATATTATATACAATATAATATCTCCACAAAACTGTTTCTGAGCAAAAAGAAGATAAATGAAGTAAATGGATTTGATTTAAATTCTGAATCCACCTCTTTTTAATAATGCCTGGTGTTTGTGAAGTTGTATAAACATTCAAAAACGGTACACCACAGAGCTGTTGACAAATTAAGCAATCTTACAATACCTACCACATTGCATGGTGTTAGTAACCACCTAAGAAGTTACTATGAAGTCATATATAGCGAAGTGCATAGATAGCTCTGAGAGTTCCTTATTATGGCCTGGTACAACAGGAAGAAGCTTGAAAACTGTACATGAGAAACAGATGAGGGTAAACAGAGAATGTACTATCACAACAGCAAGAGGCAAAGGTATGGATATTCCAGAGAGGTCACTAGAAAGCTGAATACTATTTCTGACCTTTGGAAGGGCAGCTCCAGGAGCATATTCTGATGAATGTACGACTGAAGAGATTGAAAAAGAAAAGCGAAGGACTGGAGACACATGGAAATTCCAGGACCCAGAGGCTTCATTTTAAAAGTAAATTTTAAGAAGCTTTTCAAGGAGCAAGAACGAGTCAAAATTGGGAGACCAACTCTGGAGTGCTGGTGACCGAACAGGGCCTGGGATAGACAGTGCTCTGTCTACTACTCCCACTTTTCTTCCTGTGTTCAGCAGTCATTCAGGTACTCCCCACATCCTGTCCCTGTGGTTTAAGAAAAGCTATATAGGAATACCCAGCATTCATGTTTCCCTATTTCTTGTCAGATCCATGTGATTTGGCTTTGAGGATGAAGTTCTTTACTCATGGTACCAAGATGAGTGATGCTCAAGTGACATGCTTCAAAAATGCCAAAGGCTCATGAAGAAGATAAAGATCCTCACAAATATAAAATCATTTGAAATAGAGGTGAAGTTTTCTGGTGACAGCCTCCAACATGTCTCCTAAGTCCACTGTCTTATTACCAGGGATGCAATTGCCTAGAACATGGGCAAGGGTGGCACTGTGAAATATTGCAGAGGAAGGAAGACTTCCTCAGTGCATTTTGGCCTCAGTGTGATATTGAACTGCTTATTCTCAACTTTCTTTCACTCATGAGAAAGCCCAAATCATCACAAACTAGACTAACCATCAGAACTTCAGGAACTATGACTGCTGAGGAAAGTCCTATATTAGAAGCAGCAAATCATTTTGGGGCCATAATTTGATAGCTTTGCTGGAGAAAAATAAGGAATAGTCACTGTTATGGAATGCTTCATATTTAATAACTTCAAACCCCTTCCTTTGTAAGGTTGGAAATAATGTAGCCAAATTAGCAAAAAAGAAAAGGGAGGCTTTCAGGACCTAAGACATTTACCTGTGATGGTTAATTTTATGTATCAGCCTCCTGGACCATGGTGTCCAGGTATTATATTATGGTCAAGTACTACTCTGTTTTTCTGAGGACCCTTCTCAAAGCGGTTAACATGAGATAGACTGCAGTTCATAATATGAGTGGGCCCTGCCTGATCAAAGGCATGGCTAGAAAAAGTGATTTCCTTGGAGGGAATTCTGAACTTGAACTCATCATCAGCTCTTCACTAGACCTCCAACTTGTCATCCCATCTAGCATACTTTGGATGTACACACACACACACACACACACACACACAAACACCCTTCTTTTTTGAACTAATATCCCAATTTCTTTCAGCTACTGACCATTCCTCTTGTGTGCAGTTTTAAAGGACCCTGCTCTCATCTTATCATGCAAATGCTTAAGCTGCAATTCAAGCAGAAGGGACTTCTCCCTGGAATCTAAATTGGTAGAACTCTGTGGGATACATATTGATTGGAAGTGATTTGTTCTGACAGTGCCAGACTGAAAAGATGTCAATTGCTTCCTAACCCCCGAGACCCTCCCTCCTCAGCAGCCTTGCTCCTGCTTTCCCTGAAGTTTTCCTTAAATGATATCATTGTCTCCACGTTTTACCGATAAATATTTTTATGTTTAACTTTTACCAGAATTTGTTTCTATTTGTTCTTGGTTGTTTCAACCAGAGAATCACAAATGACATAAGAATATATTAAGATTGTTCTGCATAATGAAGGGTCACCCATAGAACATTTCTGATGGCTTTATATATGTATTGTATCATGGATACACATTGAACCACTTTTCAAGCATTGGTCATTCATGTTTCTAATTTTTCTACCTTCTTGCATATATATATATAACTCTCCAAATATCACCATTATAAACATAAAATTAACAAACAAATAGGGTTGCATTCATTTATGGAGGTTATTTTTTTCTGTCTTTATGCTTACTCACGATCACTGTACCCCTGACATCTACTCTCTCTTAGTCTCTGATGACTGCAAGTGTGGTCATACAGGTCTCTGAAGCATTCATATCGCTGTATCCACAGGATGTATCTTGTGTTCCCTCCCCCACGTTTTCACTCTATTATATGAAGATCAAAATGCCTCTCAGGGGTAGAGAAGTCATGTCCATGCAGACTGAAGACAGTGCCCACTCTCAGAACACCACGTGTATAACAAGGGTGCTTTGTCCTTGTGTTTTCAAAGCCGTCAGTTGATGACCAATTTGCCAGTACAATCATGGTGCCCAGGCTGAGTGAAGACACTACATGACTCTTGAAACAAAGAAATAAAGATGCCTTACTTTTTATATTAATTTAAAAGTATCTAAAAGTTGATGGAATATCTTTAAAAATCATATTATTATGCCTTAGATTCAGTTATTCTCAAGCTGAGAGAAAGTATGTCAAAGGATGATGTGGTCATTTCAGAATCTTGGGGGGGAAGATATGCAAAATTTGAAAAGCAAATTTGATATTACATATACAACCTTACACTTGGAATTAACATAAAGTATCAATTATCTTCTCAAAACATATCACAGTAACTCTGAAAAAATTATTTCTTGATTTGCCTGGAAACATCTTCCAACAAGAAAGCCACTTGGGATCTCCCAGGGGGCCTCTGGGTCCTTGTTTTGTGAAAGGTGGGAGCTATTTCCACTCTGTCTCCATCCAATTCAACATCAACCTAGGAAAATGCCAACCAGCACATGCCTGTCCCTGCCATCTACTCCCCAACCTCTATTCTTCTCCTTTCATTAGAATGAAGTCTATATTTATATTAATGTCTTCAAGTAGATTCCAAACCCTGAAATTCCAGAAAATAGCTAACTCTGAAAATTAAATAAAAGCAAATGTTAGATTTTATCTTATTGTGTCCCCAAAATGTTTATACACTTTAAATGGCCAAAGTGTACCAAGACATTTATGAACAATAAAAAGTCTGAATCTTATCATACATAAAGGAGCCATTTTTAATGGCATTTTATCTATTACTTCAAAGTTTCTTTGTGCAAATAAAGTACACCTTTATCCTTCCTCTT
>NW_008344488.1:3678109-3701021 GCF_000622305.1 Nannospalax galili | reverse complement strand
AAAAAGTCTGAATCTTATCATACATAAAGGAGCCATTTTTAATGGCATTTTATCTATTACTTCAAAGTTTCTTTGTGCAAATAAAGTACACCTTTATCCTTCCTCTTGTTTTCCAACATAATGGAAAAATTTATTATATATTTAGGTCTTTGATTTTTCACTTCATAATCTATCATGTAAGGCTTTCCACATCAGTAGGTATTTTTTGTTTATGGGTATTTAGTAATACACTAAGTGGAAGTTGTGCTTTAAGTATGTCATGTTTTATGGCTCCAAATTTGTAGCAGAATCCAAATACAACTGTAGGACATGTCACTAATGAATTGAAAGTACTGGGCTACTCTATATATTCTTATATAATTCTGATATGATAGCCCCTCCTACTAAGATTGCACCAGTTACATGCAAATCACATTTATGAGTGGACCAGTCTTCCAATGCTTTAATAATTTTTTTGCCAACTGTCTAAGTTCAAAATACACAGTATTATTTTATTTCTAATATGTAACTCTCTTAATAGGAATGCAGCAGAGCCTTCTTTCCTGTTTGAATACTGTCTATATTTCCTTCCTATGATTGTTTTTGACAAGGTATATTGCCTCTGTATTGAATACTTGGTTTGTTTGAAGATCAAACTCAGAAAATATGCTTTTCCTTTTGTATTTCCATGAGCTCTTTGTATAGTAAGAATATAAAATATTTTTCCTACTTTTATTTATTTATATTCCATTAGTTTAAATCCATGAGGGGTACAATATCACATGGGATCTGTGTCACTGGCCTTTGCAAGAAAGTTGCTTCCGAATTTGGCAAGAATAATACCACTGTATCCCTGCACTGGTCTTCCCCAGATCACTCTGGTTGTTTTTCTGTTTGCCACCGGGAACCACTGTACTATTTTTTTTGCTTTATACACGTGAGCACATCTCTTGCCTAAGTAGAATTCTATTTCATACTGGGCATCAACATCTTCAGTTGGAAGAACCGTGTGCTCTCTATGGGTCCAGAACCTTGCTGATAACCAGCAACAATAGCTTTGTACCATAGCTTTCCAGACCCATTTGTCTTTAAGAAACTCTCTTCCCTTAGATAGGTTAAACAGACTCCAGTGGATGGATTCACACAGAAAAATATTGGGGACAAAAACTTGGCTCAATAGGCCTTAACATACATGATATAGAGTATGAAATCTGGAGAGGGAGATGTAAGAGAGTGCAGATAGGGGAGGGAGTCTAAATGCAATCAAAATATATAAAATACTCAAAGATTCAATTAAAAATAGTTAAAAATGAAAATAACAAACAAAAAAATTTAAAAAAAAAAGAGTTGTGCTCCCAGCAGGCCTCCATCAGTGTCAAGACGGTGGAAAGAGCTAAGAATATAGATTCTTAATGATATACATTGCAAATAATATTTTCTAATTTGTCACTTCTTTTTAACATAGCATGACATAGAATGTTTTTTCTGCACTTGAAGAGGGTTCTTTAAAGCTTTTTATTGAATTTTTGTGGATTTCATACAATATATTTTGATCACATTTAGACCCCCTCCCTCAGGTGCAACCTCCTTAATACCCCACCCAATTCATTTCTGTTTTTCTTTGCTTGATTTGTATTTTCTTTTAGGCTATAATTTTTGAGGAGCATTGTTTATTTCTATATATTATTACACTTCAAGATGATGAATATTAGGGTGTGTCTGTCTATCTTCACATATTTTGCTGGCTTTGGAGAACACTTTCCATTAAAAAATGAAACTTTTCAGTTCTAAGACTTGGTTAAATTATAGGTTGGAATTTGACATTTCTCCCATTTTCTCAGCTCTTATTCCTAGTCTCCTGGATTTCAGTGTATAATAGAGGGAGCTAGCAGCACAGACAGGGTAGGCTTAGGGGTCTAGCTGTTTCTTATGCCAGCACTTAAAGATTCCCTTGTTGGTCCCTGCCTTCTCCTTACATTTTATGGTATGTGGCACCTTTAATTCTATAGAGTAAATCAACTGCTGATCCATCAGTTTCTCTCTGCAGACATTTAAGTTGGAGCATCCTCCTGCCACTGAGTCATTTGCTCTTTCTTCATCATCAGTTTTCTTTCTCCACACTGAGAACTGGGATGGCCAAGGTCTCCAAGGCTCCTAGAATGTTGAGATTTTTGTCTTGACTTTTTGTTCTCTTCTTTACTTCCAGAAGAGTTTTAATGGGGAAAGGGGGGAATGCAATCTAATTCCTCTCACTCTTGGACTCTTTCATATAGCAGAAGTGACACTTAAACCCAGATCTATTTATTAAATAGGACAAAATGTTACATTTGTTTTCTGCATGTGTTGTTTAAAATATTATTCCACTCTCTAAGAAATTAGAGAAACTCTGGAACCATTTCCCTTTCTGAGAAATTGATTTTAAACTCAGCTGTTAATAGCCAAAGGTCTTAAGGAAGCTTGTATTAAAAATGGTAGCAGCACATTTCCATTAAAAACTAATTTTCTCAAAGGAAAGTAGTCTCAATTATGTTCTTTTTCCACTGTACATGGGGAATAAGGCCAATGCTCCCAAACAGGAATGGTATAATTACAACCCAATGGCTCTGAGTGGGAAATTAAAATACCTGGAAATTCACCTCCCATTGTCACTGAAGGACAATCAAAAATCTTGATTATAATTTTCTTTCAGCATACAAATAGCTCCATCTAAGGAAAGCATCTATAGCTTGCAATAAGTCCCACGCAAAGTAACTTACATGAATGTGCAATGCAATTCATTGGATAGGATATAACAATTAAACCTAAGCTCCATAAACCACAAAATCAGCACTAATAATTACTAATATGTGGCCTTGTGGTTGCATCTTATACAAACTGCCTTCAGTTGTAAAATTAACACAGTACATCTAAACTTGGCATTTTTCAAGGTATGTGTCTCAGCCCTGTTAATAAAGAGGATTTTTTCAATCCTGTTTAGGATTTTTTGAAGATGACAACAAAATTATTTTTGAGGATGGATGGAACATTTTACTTCAAATTCCCAAATATGGCAAATAAAAAATTTCCTTCATTTTAGGGCACCCGCACTGAGACTTATAATTCACTTGTAAAATGCATGAAATAAGTAGTCCATTAAGAGGTCTGATTCGGGTAAACTCTAAGCCTATAACATACATTAACCAGATCAGCCTTCCCTAGTAGATGCTACATTGCTTAACACATTGTAAGGTTTTTTCACCTACTACCACTGATGGGCTTTTCATGAATGATTACTTATAACAGTTGTAACAGTTATTTAGACTAATGCCCCACACCAGCAGTGTGAACAACAGACCGTGAAGCATGCCGCACTGGAATTGACAAGAGTATTTAATCTGCAGGACTCTCAGTTCTTCAATTTCTTCTAGCTATTTTTTTTTTTTTTTTTTTTTTTTTTTTTTGCGAGAGATCTTGTTTCTGAAGTGGATGAGTATGATAAATAAAGGTGAGAAGAGTTGGGAAAAAGGAAGAGATTGGGGTTTCAAAGTATCATTCTCCAGTTTAAATAGCCCACCGCTCAAGACAGTAGCAAGTGGTTTTGTGCAATCTGAACACCGCTTGACCCTTCCAATAACTTCTCTAGAACGCTTAAAGGTCAAGACTAAGAAAGGATGTTTTCTGTCTGGGTTTAAAGAATATTGGCCAGTTGCCAACTGCACTTATGTTTAAGCCCTGAATTGGTCTATTTTGGGGCCAGAATCAAATTGCAATGGAAAAACCAAGCAGCAGAGTGTAATCATCAAAAGCAACAAGACAGTTTAAGAAGAGTAAATGATGGTGCCAGGACTTAACGATCCAGATCACATGGAAAGGGGGTCAAATGCATTTTGCTCATTTTCTCTCTAGTAAGAAGACAACCGTGTAGTGCCATTAGCTAACTGGCATCAAATGGAACCTCTGAATTCTAATGCATATTTGAAGACAGTTTCTGGCAGCTCTTGCAACAATGGCAACTACTGTGTTCCATGGATTGAATTAAACTAGATTTTAGACAGGATAAGTGTTTTTCTAGAATAACTTCTTGTTCTCAACACTGACAAAACTCGTTGTAAATCAGGCAGATAGAAAGGTAATGAGAAAGGCAAAAAACCTTCCTAGAACAGTCTGATAAGGATGCAGACAGGTAGCAACAGCCAGTAACTGTCCTACTGGTCAAGACCTTATCAAATCTTGTAACAGGAAGAAAGGGAGGCTTAAAAATAACACTTATAGGCAGAGTAAGGGCTGTCAGCTCTGTGAGAAGGGCAGCTAAATCTGGAAGAATGTCTCCATCTGGGAACGACAGTGCTTGGGAAAGGAAAGGGAGAGTCAGTCTCCAGTAGAACATCATCAGCACACCTGAAGAGCTGTTGCAAATACCAACAATTGCAGTAAAGGACTCCAAGACCCTGTATACTCAGATAGCACAGTCAAAGATGTCACTCCACCTCTGTACAGAGAATATTCTATTGTGCTTTACAGAGGAGTTACTGTAGAGAAACCATTTGAAATGAAATGAAACATTTGAAATTCCAATCCCCTAATTCACCTCATGACTTTTCCTTAGTTTGCAAAAGAAGAATGTTCCTTATAAAGATGAGAATCCACATGTGTGTAATCTAATGTCTATAAATACAATTTTATATTTTTTTGTATTTTATAAATAGGAAGCAGGAGAATAGAGACAGAAATATCGAGTGATAGAGACAGACTGTATAGAGTCCCTCCTCCACAACCACAGAAAAATACACAGAAAAACTGCACATTATGTCACTGTCCCAAAGCTATCCATCATGGGGGCAACTGAGCTTCTGATCTTTTCCAGTTCTGGCCCACATCTGTTCTAGGAGGCACTTCTCTTCCTTAATGAACTGTCTTTGCTTCCACCACTGTGTCCCTGATCCAGTTCCTTGTTCTGGAACAGAAGAACCTGAAAAGTCCAATGAGTTCCCTCCATAGTCTGATCCACATTTGTGTGTGTGTGTGTGTGTGTGTGTACATAGTGTACATACACATATATTTACAAATGTATCTTGTTCTACAGTGACACTTTGAGCAGTCTGCTAGTTCATTTAATTTCAAAAGAAATAAGTCTAATTTACTTTTTCAAATTTCTGTTATGTTTGATTCTCTCAGGCATCTTCCTAGTTTTATATATTTACACAACTCAGATTCTCCAAGGCTGTATTCATGCTGCTTTTTCACTTGATAGTAATTATAAAAAAATATATTTACTACTCTATTAACGTGTTAAATATTTAAATACATTAACAAAATACCTTAACATTTTGAAATGTACTTACCCGTTACATTCCTGAGAACAGATATTTAAAAATATAAAAATAATAATAAATTACTGTTTAAACAAGAATTTCTTCCAAAGCTACAAGTGTCTACTGCTTAATGATTCAGTATTTGAAATCCATATTAAACTGTGAGACAACCTAGTGACATATTTAAATATCTCAAATGATATATTAACATTTTGCATTTACATATTATAATATATATATTTTTAAATTAGTGGATGTTCTTCCAAATTTGATTCTCAACAACCCCATTACATAGGTAGAAAAAGCATTACAATATCTAATTTTATCAGTGAGGAAAGAAACAGAGGTCAAAGAGGTTAAATGACTTGCTAAAGGTTCCTGAGTATGTGGAAAGAGCATGTATAATAATTAATCTCATAAGTCCTGGTTTCTGAATGTGAATGTTATTCTCTCATTAAGGAAGAAACTTAAGTTCTAAAACTAGAATATTGATGTCAGATACACTTAATGCTCTTGCGAGGATAATTCATACCCCTCTAACACATGCCTTTCTTGATTTATAACAGTGAAGAAGGCATTATTTCCACTTTATCATTAGAGAAACTGTGGTACAGGCAATTTGAGTGTGCTACTGAAATCATGAAGATAGAAAATGTACATTTACTGATTCTTTTTGGAAGAAAGGAAGGAGGGAAGTAAGGAAGGAAAGGAGGAAGGGAGGGAGGAAGAGAGGCAGGGAGGGAAGGGGGGAGCGGGAGAGGGAGGCCAAATGGGTGTAAATAAGTCATTACTAAGGTTAAGCTTTTGCTAGTGGTTTATATGTCCTTTACATTCTCCGGCTCTATCATTTTCCAAGACTCCTCTATTCTTTAAACTAGTTATCTCATAATCTGACGGTAGCTACTGCAACTCCAAGCAGCACAACAATATTTGAAGTCCGAAAGTAGAGAATAGAATTGATAAAGAAGGCTGACAGGAGAATCAAAGACCAGAGCTTTCTGCTTTAGTCACAGAGAAAATTAAGTATTTCCCAAAAACTTCACTAAAACATTCTCTTATATCTATTTGACCAGACAACCAACTAAAATCATCCTAACAGTACAAGGGAGATGAGAAATACAAATGTCTTAGTGTTTCTGTGCTGCTGTAATGGACTATCTAACACTGGAAAATTTATAAAGATCAGAAATTAATTTTCTTGCAGTTCTGGAAACTGGGAAGTTCAAGACCAAAACATAGTTTCTGTTTCCAAAATGGCGCCTTGAATACTGTGTGTCCCAGAGAAGAAAAATGCTAATTCTTCATGTATCAGAAATGGATGAGCAAAATGGGATAGTCTCCTTTGCTAAGCAGGTCCTTGTATGAGTGCCTTAACCCATTCACAAGAAGGAAGCTATGTTGAGCTGAATATCTGTCATTAAGCCCATCTATCAATACTGCTGCCATAGGGATTATGTTTCCAGTACATGAATTTAGAGGGTTTGTTTTGTTGTTGTTTGTTTGGTCCTCAGTTTAATATTGGTAGGTGAGCAAGGGAAAATGGACCTGGGGATAGTGTCTGGGTTTGACATATGGCATATATCTTTGAGTATCTCTGTATTGCCCAGATTTGTCCTAAGCTCACGATGCTCCTGCCTTAGCCTCCTGGGTTACTAGGGCTACAGGATTGTGCTACTGAGTGTGGCTCATTCTTCCCTTATTTCTATGTCACTATATTTATTGTGACTGATTTCTTTCTAAAATGCTTCTTGGATCTTTATTAAGTATTTCATTTCTCCAGTCTTATACCTCAATGTCTAAAACCTACTCACTGGCACAATGTAGCATAAACCATTGGACTCTTCCTGGACCACCCAGAACAATAGGTTCTCTATTTCCTTAGAAACTTTGCTCAGAGGACTGATAGGTACTCGGCAAAATTAAATCCCCACAGTATGAAATATGGATGCTAAAGAGATGGATGGATGTTAACCTGTTCTTTGGATTCTTCATTAGTAATGATAATAGTTAATATTTACTGAGTAATTCATTTCCCTTACATAAGTTCTTTTTCTCAAACTTTAAAAAAACTTTGAGAATTTCATACATGCATGTAAGGTATTTTGATCAAATCCACGCCCACTCCCTTCCCTCCAACACCACGTTCAGGGCTGAGCTCTCTTGTTTTTCCAATATTGTAATGGGTCTGGGAAAGAATGGAGACTCAATTCCAATTACAGCGTTCCCTCCCTCTAAGTGCTTCCCCATCTCCTAAGACTGTCATCACGAGCCTGGCACTGTAGTGCTGGAACCAGCACAGAGTGTCTTCTTGTCTTTCCTACAAAACCATCCACTTGACTGTAAAAATGAGAACTGGCAAGAGGCAGAAGGTCTGAAAAATAAAATAAATAAATATACTTTCTCATAAAAAAAGAAACATGGATGCTTAGTCTCAGTATCTACTGGGATGATGAAAATGAAGTCTTTAGCATCTTAAAGAACCCCAATGGGACCTAATCTATTCAGCTAACATGGAACCTGTCTTATTCTTTGCTTTTGTTGTGATAAAATATCCTGTCAAAAGCAATTTAAGGAAGAAAGGATTTATTTTAGCTCATAGTTGAAGGTACAGTTCATCATGGCATGGAAGTCAAGGCAGCTGGGCACATTCCCTGCAAGCAGAAGAGAGCCATGAATGCATGATGCTGCTGCTGAGCTCCCTATCTCTACTCATGTATCCTAGGATGACAATCAGAAATAGTGCCACCCACAGTGGATGGGTTTTCCCATCTTAATTAATGCAATCAACGTAATTCTCCCACAGGCATGCCCTGAGGCCCACTTTCCAAGGGATCCTAGGATTTGCTAAATTGACAACACTAAACGTCACAGACTCAGTGCAAGGTGGCTCGCTCATCACTGGAGTACTGAAGAGCAGGGCTCACATTTCTGCAGTTAGCAGGATGTTCTAACATTCCAAAACATAAAATCCTAGTCAATGATGTCTTCGCACTTGTGTATACCCTTTTGCCCCAGGTTGAACTCATTCTGGAAGTTGGTTCCTTCAGTCATGACTGGCGTAGACTATAAATATCTCTGTGTCAGCACACTGCAGATCAGTGACCTGTATAAATGGAGCAGAAAAGAGAGAGATTAGTAAGTACCAAGGCAGACTTTATAAAATAAGACATTTCTAGAATAGTAAACAGTGGATATTTGCCAAAGCACTTAGAAGTCAAATAGACCTCTTTGGTTTCATTATTCAATTAACAATTATTTACTGCCTTTTCTCTGCCAGGCCTTGATTCATAATTGAGTTATATATAATATATGCACTTAAATTATGGTAGGAGGGATGCATGCACATACAAAAATACATTTAATTAATCCTCTGCAAAATGATCTCTAACCTTCAGACTTGAAAATGGAGACTGAAAGAAAACTGAGAACATGAAATTTTACAGTCTTCCTTGAGAGGGGAAGCAATCCACCAACTTTAGCCTTCTAAACTTTAGCTTCTTGCCTAAAGATACTGTAACACCCTGTACAGGGACAATTTAGCAAATTTTTCAGAAGGCACCCCCTCCACTTGATTCTCCCACTGAACCCATAACAGCATCTACATATCAATATGCTTCAAGGTGGGAAGTTCTAGGACCTACCTATGAATGAATAGCTTGTAACCAAGAAAATAGCAAGACTTTCTTAATTTATAGAAATTCATTTATTACTAAATATTGACATTTACCAAGGAAGTACATATGTATGGAACTGAATTCTAAGAGCATAAAACCTAGGAAAACAGAGTGCTTATTATTATTAATCAAATTTACCAATATGTGCACTCTTATAAGGCTACTGGATTTAATATGCTGGTTGATGTATTGAGTGGGATAGTTCTCTTGTTTGTTTGAGTAAAACTTGTACTTTTTTGTTTGTTTTTTATTTTTTTATTTAATAACCACATGCTTAGAAGAAGCATTTCATTACAGCTTTAACATATTCAGTAACAATTTCCAGAGCAAGGATACAAAGCTTTCAAAAGTGGGTGTAAATTTTTAGGTTCACAGTTGAATTAATACAGTTATACAATATTGAACTCAGTATAAACCCTGTAAGATACAGTACTGAATGATGTTGTACCCCTTAAAGAAGATCTCCATTTCATTTTAAAATATGCTGTTTCCTACATTTTTTTTTGACATTTCTGGGTTTTTTTGACATTTCTGTTTTTTTTATTATTTATTTAATAACCACATAATTAGAAGAAGCATTTCATTACAACAGCATAGACATATTTAATAACAATTTCCAGAACTAAGATGCATCTCTTTCAAAATGGGCTGTAAATTTTTATGTTTATAGCTGAATTAATACCATTATACAATTTTGTACTCAATATAAACCTTATAAGACATAAAATTAAATGTAGGAAACGATTGTTACTCGTCACAGTTGGTTACTTTCTGAGCTTCTTGGCATCTGAGCATGGATATAAAGTCGTCAGGTAGATTTCAATGATAATGTTTTTCACATCTACTAATTAGTAAGGAGCAAATTTTTATGCTTTAAAGAATTATTATTTTTAATTTTTTTAAATTTAATAACCACATGATTAGAAGGAGCATTTCATTACAGCTTTAACATATTCAGTAACACACTCCAGAGCAAGGATACATCTCTTTCAAAAGTGGCTGTCCCTTGGACCACCCTGGCCAACAACTCAAAAGAAGGTATCTCCTATCTGGCATTGCTGCTTGTTATATAGCCTTTAGCTATGCATATGGACTTAAAAATTATGTTGGCCCCTTTAATCTTTGGTTATACTTTCCTTTTGGGTGTTTAAGGCCATACAGTTGGCCCAGATAAGCCAATTTATTTTATCTCAGGGGTCACATGGGCTTGTAAGGAGGCCCTGGCTCCTTTCTTTTACCAATTCCACCTATGTGAGGATAAGTCAAATGTCCTGCTCGACCATGTTTGGCTTTGTTTGGAAGCATGAAGGAAATGATTCTTCTGTGTTGACCCTCCTTTTTGTAGACTGGACACTGGTTCAAATCCACCTGGTGGGGTCTCCTCAGCCTCCTTGATCAAGAGGACAGGTGACCCATCACAATTATAGGATATTTTGAGAGATGCTCATAATCCCCTGGAACTAGTCGACCTAGGAGGGCAAGGAACAAAAACTGTCCTTTATGTCCCTCTGACAAAATTAGTATAGGCCTCAAAGTATGTCTGTTAAACATCCAAGAAGGTGAGTTCCACCAGCCTGGTACCATATTACTCCAACAACCTACTGACAAATTATACATAGCAGATCAAGAAATATATGTCAACGTAAGGTTTATCTGAGAACAGTTGATCTTTGCCCAAGATTTATCTACATGACACACCATAATTAAAACTTGCACTTATTAATGAGTTAAATTTAGTGATATTGAGGTGCCAAATCATTCCTAGAAGGTTACAGATACTGGATGGAATCTACAGGGTTTTGTAAATAGGAACATGGGAGTAAATATATAATCTTAAATCACACCTACACACATGCACAAAACACACACATGCACATACAACACATACTGTTCCCTAAAGGCAGAGAGTACCCTTACCCTTCCTTTGTTAATTCATTGAGAAACATTAGTGAAAGAACAAGACATGTCAGAGAAACTGTGCTTTCTATGCTATACAGGCCAGGTGCTGGTCTGGAAACTAGACCAAGAGTGATTCCATTAGGGAGATTAACTCTGGGACAGCACAAAAAAAGCACTTATCCAAACAAAAGATAAGTGCTCCAGAGCATCATGCTGCAACATTTAAGGATCACTGATGACAACACACAGATTAGAAAGCCCGGAATAGAAGTCATCAATGAACAACCTATTAAACTACTGATCTATCAAAGAGATCCAGATACCATAGACCTGAATAAGTAAACACTTACTGAATTACAATGCAAGCTAGATATGGGGTATGGTGATGAGAAAGGCTACATATTATATTGCAATGATAGCTGATTTTGCTTCCAGGAGACCTAAGTCTTAACCTCAGCTCTGCCACTACTTGGTGGTATAACCTTGGACAAATCACTTAGCCTCTCATGCCTAAGACTCTTGACTTACAAGCTGAAAATTAAGAATTTAACTACATGCTGCCTAGCTTTAACTTTTTTTTCTTTCAAAAAATTTTATTATTTTCTATTTATTGTTATTTTTTACATCTATCTTTATTTTTTTATTTTATTTTTTAAATTCATTTTTATTGAATTTTTGTGTATTTCACAGAGCATCTCAAATGATCTTAATCATCTTTATAGCCCTGTCCCCACCAGTACCCTCCCACAGCCCCCCACTGAAACCCATATACTCTGTCATCTGTGTTAAGGCCCACTGTATCAAGTCAGTGTCCCCAGACATTCCCTAGTGAAAGTCCATCCACTGAGGTGTAGTCAGCCTATCTAGAGTCCTTTGTTTTAGGAAGATCAGCTCTTCCTCTCCCAGCAGTCATCAGCTACCAATATTTCTTCAGCTAAGATGGTAGTTTGCTGTTCATTTCCCCAGTTCCATGTTGGATTTTCATCTGCCTGAATTGAGCAGGGTCCCAGGAGTTTGTAGGACTCTGTTGAGGTAGCTTTAACCTTTTTCTATTTAGGATTTCTGTTTCATGAGTCTCCATATATGTCTTAGTTTGCTTTCTATTGCTATGTTAAAACATTCTGACCAAAACAACTGGAGGAGAAAAGGGCTTATTGTATCTCCATCTTCTAAGTGACAGTCCGTCACTGAGGGAAGCCAAGTCAGGACAGGAGCTGAAGCCCAGACCACAGAGGAATGCTGCTTACTGACTTGTTCCTCTGGCCTGTGCTCAGCTTGCTTTTCAGACAGTATAAGTCCACCTGCCCAGGGGTGGCACCACCATAGTGAGCTGGGTCCTCCCACATCATTCAACAATCAAGAAAATGTCTCACAGACAAGGCCACAGGTAAATTCAATATAGGAAATTCCCCAATTGAGGTTCTCTCTTCCCCAGTCTGTCAAGCTGACAAGTGAAACTATCCAACAGAATAGGAAATGACTTGTTCCTCAACCCTGTTCTGTACACCCACATTTTCAGTTGCTCTTTTCTTAAAAGGCTCCAGATTATCAATGATTAGTGGTCTGCTTCTAGGACCATCACTAGTAACCTTTTCTTCTCCAATCCTGTGGTTGATGGGCATGCTTAGGGTAGTATGAATGTTCTTTTGCTGTCTTGGTCTCAGGCAGGTCTGTATTTCCTATGGTCTGTTCTGTAATCTCATCATGACTCTGCTATCTCATTCTTGGCTGACTTATTCCTTAACACCAAATTTGCTTTGGGAGTAAGTCCAGGTCATCATGATTGGCCCTGCTTTACAAGCCTTTCTCTTTCTCGAGTCCCATTGAAACTGCAGTGCCCTGTGTTTTCTCTGCCTGGAATTTCTATTTGGTGTCTAAATCTTTGTTCCTAACAGCATAACAGCATGTTCTACTAGCATTGCACAGGTTGGTATTATAATAATTTACAATTTTGCCCTCCTTTCAAATGATGTATAGAGAACTTCCTGAATGAACAGTGACTGTAATTGCAGAGGATATTGAGCTTTATCAGCCAATTACTGAGCACAGATGATTGCTTTCAAGTATTCCTCACAGCATACTTGAAATAAAAAGCAACTGGCCCAGTTATGTCAGTGAATTTCATTGCTTCCACCCATGGGCTTGAGGGGGAGAGAAGAAAGCAGGGGGAGCCTTTGCACCAGAGATAAATTCAGCACGCATAGTCTTTGCTTTCCAATTCCTATTCCCTATGACCAGCATTTTCACGGAACCTTCAGGGCTGGCGTTTTCTGCTCTTTTATAATCCATTTCTTTAATGGCAATGTCAGGCAAAGGTCTTAGTAAGGAAGCCTTTAGCGTGTGTTCTTTAAAAGGGTGAAAACAACAAAATAGTTTTCAGAGAATGAAGCAAATAATCTTCCCATTTCTATTCTTTATTTGTTCTCAGTTTTGTCTCTTCTTGATTCTTATGGTCAGAATAATTTGGAAGACCTTTCTGCCTTTACTATCAGTTCTTGACAGCCGAATAATTCTTTGTGTTTGCCATAAAGCTTTCCCTTGCACTTTTGATGTAGTTTAATCATTCATCTATGGAGTCTTGTTATAACTACTGTAAGCATAGTGACTGAAATCAGTAGATCTTGTATTTTATTACTGGCTAGCCATGCATCATGCTCAGTCAACTTATCACTCGATCTTAGAACATCCTGGAAAATATGAAACTTGAGAATACAATACCAAGGGTAGACGAATGAAGGAGAATATGATTAGCCCAAATCCAAACACCTAAATATTAGATATCAGAAGCAAAATAAGCCCTTATCAAATGCTCAAATGCCTACAAGGGGAGCTAAAATTCAGAGGATATGCAATGATAGGAGAATAATGTATTAACCAGAAACTCTCTATGATGCCTCTGTACTGTTGGAAGGAAGACTCCCATGGGCACTTGGAATGGAGGTACAATCTTCAAAATGCATGCTCAAGATACAGCATTATTAGTATTATTATGAAATTGCACTCTGGAGAGATTGTGAGTTTCAAATCTTGTTATTCAGAAGAAAATGCTGTCACAAACCAACCCCATTTAACAAGGTTAATGAGAACCGTGCAATTGGGGCTGGAGAGATGACTCACTGGTTAAGAGAACTGAAAGGACCCAGGTTTGAATCCCAGCACTCACATGTCCACCTGCCAACCATCTGTAACTCCAGTTCTAGCGAATCCAGTGCTCTCTTCTGACCCCCACTGGGCATTACATGACTGGGTACACTTACATATATGCAGGCAGTACATGCACACACATACAATAAAAATATCAAAATATTAAAAAAGAACTGTACAACTTTAAAAGAATAACTTGAAGGAAAGCAAGAAATATATATTTGGAAGATTTTAAGCTTTCCATATGTTGCATACTGTGATATTATGAAACGTATCTCCCACCTCTCCTTTGAAGCCAGGCTTCTTGAAAAAGCTGCATAACTAGTTACTTTTGCATTGCCCCCCCATTCTTCCTTAGTCAATGCATCTACATATCTCCTAGCCTAATTTTTTTGAAATTCTGAAAAGAGTGAAACAATTGTAACTGAATCATCAAATATGATTTTCCTAATCATAATATATCTCCCTCACCAATTGTTTAGTTGATTATATCACTAAAGAATACATGTAAGCTTATACATGCAAGCAGTGTTAATAAGCTCATTCAAGAATTCACTGTTATTAATCAAATAAGCTTTGCCCTGAGTTGGAAAATGAGGGCCTATCTTCTTTTTATCAAGGCTGAGTCTTCACCTCAACTTTGTGTTATCAGCATCAGTAACAAGTACCTCACCTTTCAGGTAAGATAGAGGCATTGTTTCTGGAAATAAGAGGACAATCAATTCTAAATCCAGCATTACAAAATATCTCCATTTACAATAAAAAAAATCATTGCTCTCAGACTAATCTCCTTTTCAAGCTGCTTCATAGCTCTGCTCTTAAATATATAGTACTTTATAGGATTGCCCAATATATCTCCTGAGGGTAGCCACATGCACAATACATTTATTGGTTTCTTAACAATACTAAGATTATATCCATTCCTAGCTTTCCCTATAGTATAGGCTCACAGCACAATACATTTTATCTTCTACACAATATATTCCTTGCTGGTCTCTGCAGTCTCATTTTTAATAACCATGATTTTCTTTTTATCTCTGATTCCTCACTCATGTGGACTATTTCCTCATATTCATCACTGTCTTTCCCAGGAGTCAAGACATTCCTAGCTGAAGTTTCCAAACATGCTTCCCAGGTTTCTTTTATTCCGTTCTTTTTTATAGTCTTAGGTTTTATAGACCAGGGCTCTATAAGGATTCTTCTTCATAGCAGTCCTCTTCTTTTTAATATTTTTTCACCGATGGTTTTCCTAGTTCTCTCTCTGGTAAATTCTGAGCTGCCTTTTGTCCATTCTATTTACATTTTCTCCAGGTCTTTCATTTCCTCCTCTATTTTCTTAAGCCTTAATTTATGCTGTCTACTCTGAATCCAACAAAATTTGTTTTGTTATAGAATCAAAATTGATATTTATATAAATTTAAGAGTAGCATAATATGTTCATTATGAAAAATGTAAAAAAGACAAAGAATAAATGCAAACAATTATAGGTTGATTGCTTAAGGATGGTCTTATAAAGATAGAACTTGATATATCAACATATTACCTTACCTATATACATAGCATTATCCAGTCTCTGATATGGTAGTATATCACAGGGAATACCCATGGATTCTGCCACATTTCTCAGGATCCTTTAGTTGTATGGGTACATACAATGATTTCTATGTGTCATTTCTGGGTTGAAGCACAAGATACAGTATGTGCTCTAGTTTGTTTCTCCATTGCTGTGACAAAACATTCTGACCACTACCAACTTGGGGAGGAAACGATTTATTTGGCTTACATCTCCTGGGTCACAGTTCTTCACTGAAGGAGCCCAAAGCAGGAACTCAGGGCAGGAACCTGGAGGTAGTGGCACGGGCACAGACGCTCACTGGCTTGTTCCTCTGGCCCTTCTCAACCTGCCCAGGCCCAACTGCCCAGGGGTGGCATCACCCACAGTGGACTGGGCCCTTCCACATCACTCAACAATAAGGAAGGTGCCCCAAAGACATATCTACAGATCAGTACAGTAGAGGAAATTCACCAATCGAAGTTCCCTATGCCCAGATGTGTCACATTGACATCTAAAGCTATCTGCCTCAGTGTTTCTCCAAGTTTCTCATTTGCAAATGGAAAAGCTTCTATCAGCCAAGGTCATTGAAAGCCCATGTGAACCACAGCTGTTCCACATCATCCCTCCCTCACTGACCTATACAGAGTATATGAAACTAGAGTTCAGTAAGATGTTTAATAGGGGGATAAATTTATGAGGCATGTCAGAATAAAGGTGGCATTTTCAGCCACAAAACTCAATAAAAGTAGAGATAACAAACATAAAGACTGAAGGGAACAGGACTGAGTGACCTTAAGGTTAATAACATTAAAAAGCAGGCATGTTTGTTAGAACCAGAAAAAAAAAAGAATCAGAAACAGTGATGGTGAAACAAGAGGCAAATGGTGGGAGCATAGTGCTCTGGAATCGAAATGGTGGTGCTGCATCAAAAAGAAGGAATGAGTGTTTGTATGAAATGTCACAGAGGCATCAGGGAAGACACCAGTATGGGGATTTGCTTTAACAAAAGTAATTTGTTGTCAACTGGTGAGGAAACAAATGATAGTCAAGAAAGAATGAGAAATAGGGACTCATACATAAACACACAAATTATAACGAGAATTCTAATTTTTAAAGATTTATTTATTTTATGTGTGAGTGTTTTTGCCTCCTTGTGTGTAAGTGTACCTATGTCATACAATGCCTGTGGAAGTCAGAAGAGGGAGTTAAATCCCCTGCAAGTGGAGTTTCAGACAGTTGTTAACTGCCATGTGGGTGCTGAGAACCAAACCCAGGTCCTCTAGAGTATCAGCCAGTTCTTTTAACTACTGAGGCATCTCTCCAGCCCCCAGATCTAAATCCTGTTGCAAACAGAGAAGATAACTTTTTAAGATAAAAGAAACAATAATTATTTATGCTGGTTTGAACTACCCAGCAGAAATCAAAGAAATTAATTATATAAAAGGGAGAATAACTTTGCTGGAATGAGGTATGAATGGGTACAAGAGGATGAGACCTGGGGAATAAGTGAAAAGCTCGTTGGAATGAGGTATGAATGGGTACAAGATGATGAGACCTGGGGAATAGTGAAGAACTCTCTGGAATGAGGTATGAATGGGTGCAAGAGGATGAGACCTGGGGAATAGTGAAGAACTCGCTGGAATGAGGTATGAATGGGTACAAGAGGATGGGACCTGGGGAATAGTGAAGAACTCGCTGTTGATATTAGCACATTGTGACTATGGCAGTTGATCAACTGGCACATAGGAGAACAGGTGAACCTGTTGAGTAGACAGCTAACTACAGTTCTACTTATTCTTTTCTTAGTGTTTCAGTGACCTCAACAAAATAAGAACTAATTAAGAGTCATAGGACAACTGAGGATGGAGAACGCTTTTAAGTTTCTGAGAGAAAAAAATCCTGGGTTGATCATTCATAGCATGAGAGAATGACTAATATGGAGAAAGTAATGTCCAATGGAGCTTCACAGTTGCAATTTTGAAGGAAGACTGGTCAGTGTGGTTTTGTGTTTCCTTCATCCATACTACACACATATACAGTAAAAATTGTTGACGAAGAAGTGGTCTCTGCCACCAAAACTGTTATACTCGAAGAACGCCCATATCAAGATCAAGGGTTTTACTCTGCAGGATCTTACATCAGCTTCTCAAAATCAGATGATACTTTTGTTCTCTTCACATTAGATTAAAAATTATGTAATTACACTATGCCTAAAGGAAAGTCATACTAGCAATATTTACATTTACAGAAATAATTAATGCATTCCCCTCTAAGTACTGTTACAGGTTTATTCACACATTTGGCCATTTTATATTTTCATTTTCATTAAATTCAAAACTGCTTTCTCATTTTTCTTTGCACACACCCCCTCCATTTAAAAGTAAAAAGACAGGAAAATATATAATGCTAACACTAATAAAAACAAGTTAGTGTGTCTATATTAAAAGTATAACATTCTGACCAGGAAGATGACTCAGTAGATAAAGGCACTTCCTGCCAAGCCTGATGATCTAGGAAAGAATCACCTCCTGGGAGTTGTCCTTTGACCTCCACATGCAGGCCACTTCACATGTTGCCACACCCCTTCACACAAACAATAAATGAATATAACAAAAATTTAAATAATAGAAAACTCATTTTCATAGCAAAAGATAGTGCCAGAATTAAAAGAGTGTCTTTTAAAATGATGAAATACTTAAATCATCAAAGGACATAAAAGTCATTAACTTTTATCATCTTAACAGAATTTTGGAATATATGATGCAAGAATTGCTAGAACTACAAAGACAAACAGAAAAATCAACCATTAGGTAATAGATTTCATCTTTCTTTTCCAAATGGTAATAGAATAAGTATATAGAAAATTATTAATATATAAAGGATAGGGCTGGGGCGCTTGCTCTGTGGGAGAAACCCTTGCTATTCAAGTCTGAAGAAGGGCCCGAATTTGAATCCCCAGAGCCCAGTAAGGCTGGCTGCAGTAATACATTTCTATATTCCCAGCTCTAATATCGTGAGTTGGGAGGCAGAGACAGGAGAATCCCAGGAAGCTCAGGGACCAGCTAGACTGGTAGACATGGTGGCCA
The DNA here is from genome assembly GCF_000622305.1 of Nannospalax galili. Taxonomy (NCBI): domain Eukaryota; kingdom Metazoa; phylum Chordata; class Mammalia; order Rodentia; family Spalacidae; genus Nannospalax; species Nannospalax galili. The sequence continues at coordinate 3,682,393 of NW_008344488.1, read as the reverse complement.
AAGAGCTTGTCTCAAACAAGGTGGAAGGTAAGTACCAACACCCATGTTTATCCTCTGACCGCCATATACAGGATGTGGCACACACATGTTCACACCTACACATGAACGTTTGCAGATACGAACACACATACACACACACACAAACACAAGATAAACAAAATATAAGCTTAAACAAAACTATAGTGTACTTAACACACATACGAACAGACTATACATTCTTTTTAAAAACTATATTTATCAAATTACTCATATTCTAAAAAATAACACAATCTTCAACTCATGCAAAGTATGTTCTCTGACAGTAATAAAATTAAGTTGAAAATAAAATTATGTAAACATAACTTAATAATATCTGGAAAATTTCCCCAATAGTTTGAAATTAAACAATATAGTTGGAAGTAACCAATGGGTAAAAGAAGAAATCTAAAGGAAAGTTGGACAGTGTTTTCAACCTAATACAAATGAAAATCCAGAATATCAAACTGTATGGACTAAGAACAAAGTAGCAATTAGAGAGAATTCCATTAACTGCCTATTTTAGAAAACAAAATTCTCAAAACAAAGACCATAGTACCTACCTGAAGAAACTGAAATAAGGGCTGGAGAGGTGACCCAGCAAAAACAAGCATGAGCTGCTCTTGTAGAGAACCCAGGTTTGGTTCTCAGTACCCACATGGTGGCTGACAACTGTCCTTCACTCCAGTTCCACTGGATCCAATGCCCTCTTCTGGCCCCGAGGAGCATTGTATGCCGCAGATGCACTAACATACATACATGCAGGCAAACCCTCATACACATAATATGTAAAAAAAATTAAAGTGAAAGAAACTGAAATAAGAAAGGCCAATGAAACTCAAGTACATGCTGGATTTGTCCCAGGAATGTGATATTGATTTAACACACCGAAAACAATCAGCATAATTCATCATATAGAAAGCCTGTAAGAAACCATATACTAGAAATGCAAGAAATCATTTAACAAAAGTTTAATATTCATTGCTGACTTTTTTAAAACTCATCAAAATAGAAACAGAAGGAAACCTGTTAATCTGATAGAAGGTATCTCTACAATTCTCTAGCTTATATTGTATTTAATGGTAAGAGACCAAAGCATTCCTCCAAAGATGATGCAAGTATGTCCAGTTTGATCATTTTATCTAGCAACTTACTGACCTTACTGACATATGCTAAGTAATAAGTAAATCACATATCACATTTCAGGTGGTGTCCCCATCCACAAGATGTGTGGTTTGACCTAAAAAGAACATGCACTTTTCTTAACCCCAGATTCACTGACCTTATGATAATGGGAAATTTCTTCCAGAATTCAGCACTAGCTTAGCACCACTTTTGCTTTGATTTTAATTTTGTGTGAACTAACAGATACTGAAGGAAAAGACTTTAGTAGAACCCCCCGTGGACCACCTAATCAGAAAATATTTTGAGTCAAAGCTCACTTATCACTGTATTTATTCAAGGTTCTATTCCATCTCAAACAAACAGAAACAATGTCAAGTTAGGAACCACATTTCATATGTTTTTGTCATTAGCATCTAGCACATCATCTGGAAAATAGCAGCCATTTCAAATTATTTTGTCAATAGATCACAGTACACCAAGCAACATAGTCAGTTAATATAGAACATACTGTAGCTGAAAATCCCACCTGAAAAAAAAAAAATCTACAAGCAATCCCCTAAAATTTGGCAGAAAGTGAAAAATTCATTCCCCTTCTGGCTAGAATGAAACCAAAGTCTGTGCTTTTCAAGTAGTGGCAAACATGACACTCTGATAGGGGAAAACTAAGAGGCCTCAAGAGCCATGTTGGAACATATTTTTGTGGGTTTGCTTACCACGTGGATCACAGATTCACCACACAGCTCAGTGACTCAACTGTAATCTGGTCATTTAGCCAATGAACTACATGCATGGGAAAAGTATCTCCATGACAGTCTTTGCTGTGTGAGAAGTGAGGCCATAGCTAATGAAAAGAGACAATACTCCAGTTGCTCAATTCAAAGCACTGGCCTGGGGCAGACAAGGGAAAAAATGAGTTTATTTCCTAATGCTGCTAAGTCTTACCTTTATAGGCATAAACCAAAGAGGAATAGAAAACAAATAGCACATAATTTTGCATTTTTATAATAAGTTTGAAACTAAACACTAGGAAGCCTTGTCAGCCCCTGCTAAGCGGATTCCAATTAAGGCTTCTGGCAGGGTTCCAGCTGTTTTACTCCTCAAATAGCACAGAGCATAACAAAGTTTATGAAGCATTCAAAAGTCAAATACCCTATTAACATAAACATGTAGTAAAATCAAGACTTCTACCAATTTTCAGCTTGCTTTCTTCCTTTCATGTGGGGTAGGCTGACAGAAGCTGAAGTCTGTTTCTCTTGTGAAGTCTTGGCATGTTGGCTTAGAATGCAAAGCAAGGCTTCCTTTATAACACAGTGCACTAACTCCGGTTCCCTACTCACAAGGACACTTCCATTATAATGAAGTCCTTCTTATACTGCTTTTGGTATCAAGAACCCTAGCTTTTCCTTTCTGTCGCGACACTGAGACTAAAAACAAGAAAAATAAGATTCAGTGGGTTCAGGCTCACATGTTTATTGTTTGATTCACGTGTGCCCCACCTCCATCAACTAGGAAATGGATTTGTTAACATGGCCTGTCACTGCCAAGATTTAATGTAAGAAAAGGTCATTTTCTTGGCCATGGAAGTCAAATAAACTCCAAATTGAAGGATATAAGCAGGTAAAATGTTTAAAGTGAAAGAAAAATGAGCGAAGAATTGAAGCAACAAATTTTTTTTTTTTTTTCAGTCGTTTTGAGACAGGACTCCCTGTAGCCCCAGCTGGCCTGGATTTGCTATGGAGACCAGGCTGGCCTCGAACTCACAGAGATCCACCTGCCTCTGCCTCCCGAGTGCTGGGACTAAAGGCATGCGCCAGCACGCCTGGCTAAGCAATAAAATTTTTTTAAGGGTTCGGTTTATGAAATAAGAAGAAGGCTAGTATGTCAAAAGCCACAACCCTTTTTGGTAAATTCCTTAAAAGGTGATAAATTAAATGGAACTAGGTCTCTGTTGGACAGCATCAGAGATACATATTTCTCTTACCATACAATTCAATCATTTGGAAGAAAAACTGTGTAACGTAGCGTCTTTTTCTCTCCAGTGATCTATAGAACTGTTCTTTCCTAAAGAATGTAGAAATTGCTTTACTGATGAAAATAAAGGGTAAATATATTAATGCATATGTATGTGTTTATAAAATGAACAGAAATAAATACCCTTTATGTGTTATGAAAACAAATATTAAAATGTTACAATTAAATTTTAATTCCTTCAGTTAAGAAAAATAAAATGAAAATACAATTCTTAGCCCACTACTGTAAAATACTAATATACTTTCATGAGCTTTGAGTCAAATTGCACTTCAACTAGTTTATGTTAATGATGGTTATCATAAGGACCTCTTTTTTTTTTTAATCTTGGATGTGGGGTGAGCAGGTAGAATTAGAATATCTACCAAGGCCAAGAAAACTTCCCTGGTTGGCAATGCTTCACAAGTGCAGACACACTTCTTTGTTGGGAAAATTAAACATATTAATGTGCCCCACTAAGAGAGAACTCCAAGGAACTTCTGCCTGACTTCCCCTGGACTGCTCCCATGTGCCATGTACATGGGATATTTGCTGACTTTTCTCTGTGTCCCTCCATTCTAATAAACCATAACTGTGACTAGAGAGTCTTTTCTGAATTCTGAGTGCTTGTAGCAAATCAACACCTATAAAGATTTCTGAATCCCCCAAAACAAGCAGTAACCACTACCCTGAATTTGGATTTATCATTTCAAAGCATTTTAATAAATATGCTGTTATATAAAATATAGTCCAATAGCACATAATTAAATCGTTACATAAACAATTTAATGCATAGTTTGTATATTTTTCTTTACATATTCTTATACAATCATTATCACTTTATTTTGGGAGTTTTATGTACAGCAGTGCATATACCTCAATAAGTTTATTTTAATTTTTTCACTGTATTTCTACCTTTGATGTGTCATGATTTAATTATTCATTCTCTTATTGGGGGACATTTGGATCATTTCCACGTTTTGTTTCTGCAGTGATGCACTAAGTATTTTTGAAAAAGTCGACTTAGATTTGAATGCAAGAATGTGTCTCCTACTATATTTTGACTACTTTCTCCCTAAAAGTCTACTTAGATTTGAATGCAAGAATATGTCTACTACTATATTTTGACTACTTGTT
>NW_008344488.1:3675170-3678090 GCF_000622305.1 Nannospalax galili | reverse complement strand
ATATAATTTACCTTTCTAAAAGTAATGTATATTATATATATATATGTAATATATGTATATGTCACATTCTAACCAATATCTGTACAGTACAGTACTGGCTTTAAAAAGCTGATGGTTATGAAATGCCCTCTTAGTGTGGTTTTCATTTACATTTGCCAAATAAAAAATAAAGACAGCCAGTCTGTTCACCATCCCATCCTGATGAGCTCCCTAGCAGCTTCCCCATACTCTGTCACCATCTCTACACTCCCAAGTCTGCCTTGGGTCCTACAGCTCCCATACAGGCCAAGGCTGTGAGCTAGCCAGAACTTACCTCTAAATTGTTATCAATCCTTTCCCTTCAATAAAAAAATAAATACTAAATATGTGAAGTAATTTCCTTCAGATAAATCAGCCAAGCTTGGGCAACAAAAAAAAAACAGAACCAAACTTCCACTCAAAAAAGACAGATTAGAATTTCATATCAGACACACAGCAAACAAAATGTTCATATGTCCAAGTCACATTACAAAATCTCACACAATATGAAAGGCCAAGACAATATGCTCACCAAACAAACCCACTAATCTTAAAGAAAAGTTCTACAATTAAAATTACCTAGATGAACCCAACTAAACAGAACTGTGCTGGATAGCTTTAGAGTCAACTTGACACACCTGGGTTGAGGGAGCCTCAATCCGGGAATTGCCTCTATTGGACTGGCCTGTGGCCATGATTGAAGCGCATCCTGTTGACTGATAGATGTGGGAGGGCCCAGCCCATGTGGGTGGTGCCACCCCTGGGCAGGTGGGCCTGTATTGCATAAGAAAGCAGGCTGAGCAGAGGCCAAGGGAGCAAGCCACTAAGCAGCATTCTTCCATGGCTTGTGCTCCAGCTCCTGCCTCCAGGTTCCTGCCCTGAATTCCTACCTTGGGCTCCTGGATGAACTGTGACCTAGGATACGTAAGCTAAATAAACCCTTTCCTCCCCAAGTTGTTAGTGGTCAGAGTGTTTTGTCACAGCAATGAAGAAACAAACTAGGACAAGAACTTAAAAGAACAGTCATAAATGTGATAAAAGAATTCAAGGAGTTTAAAGAAGACACAAACAAACCTTTAATTTCACCTCAGTGAAATTAAGGAGACTATGAATCTAAGTGTTATTAGCAAAAACAGTATTTCTGTAAGAAACTACATTTTAAAATGAAATGGAGATCTTTTTTAAAGGTTGAAAACTCATTCAATTTTATGTCTTATAGAGGTTATACTGAGCTCAATATTGAGTAACTGTATTAACTCAACTGTGAACCTAAAAAACTTATAGCCACTTTTGAAAGAGATGTATCTTTGCTCTGGAAATTGTTATTGAGAATGTTAAAGCTGTAATGAAATGTTTCTTGTAAAAATTTTTTAAAAATATAAAAAAAAAGAGTCTATGAATAAACTCCTGAGTGAAATCCAAGTAAACAACACCATATGGCTAAAAAAAATGATAAAGACAATACAAGATTCAAAAAGTGAATTCAGCAAAGAGAAATGTGGTCGTTGGCTGTGGCTGCTCTCCTCCGGCTATGGCCGCTCTCCTGCTCTCTTAGTTCCTCTGATCAGTTGTCCGGTCTGGACCCCAGGGCTGGTGAGGAGACTGTCAGCAGAGCCACATTCAGACATGGGAGACCAGGTTGAGTGACACAGATCTGGTTTATTGCAGGAAGGCACAAGCTTATATAGGGGTAGTGGTCCAACCACAGCACAGCAAGTAGTTTAAAGGTGAGGTATCCAAGGGTGGTGATTAGGGATCAGTCTCATGATCTGCCAATGGAAGCAAAATGCCACAAGGTGTTCCTTGTGGCTCCAGCAGTCGGGCCGTTGCCTCGGGCCTGCTGTATGGCTGTGAATAAGACTTTCACCCTAGGCTCAAGCCTGTCTCCCACATCTCCCCCTTTTTATTTTTAAAGGTGAGGTATAATTTAGAATACATAGCATATTGATATCAGTCCAGATACATTAAGGCAAAGTACAATGGCTCAGGGGGTCATTGTATTAAGAGCCCCCTCCCTCAAAATGGCGAGCTTTTTAAAGAGCAGGTTGTGCCAACTCCATGCCAGCCAGTGGGTGTCGAGATTCTTTGCCTCGGCATTGTTTCACCCAGAATAATGGACTGTGCCTGTCTTAGTTTGTCACGTATCTTGGTATCTTACCCATCATTGACTACCAGCCCTCAAAGGGTGAGTCCCTTGGTATGGTCTGGCAGAGGGAGAGGCAGTGTATCAAGCTTCGGCCTGTGGAAAGTCCTCTTAAGGGGCTAAGAATTCAATAAAAGCCTATGGAGCAGGGTCGTCCCATCTAGGGTAACGATGGGGATTAGGGAGTGGCAAATTCTAAGCATCGGTCTCACAGTCTGCCAACAGGAGTATATATCACAAGGCATTTCCTGTGCATTCTGGCAGTTGGGCCGTTGTCTCAGGTCCATTGCATGATTGTTCTGTAAGATTTTACACCTATGCTCAAGCCTAATTTTCATATCTCTATTATTATAGGTTGGTAAGGGCAAGGAACAGCAGGTCCTTGTTTGCAGAGACATGCCTGGCAAGATCTGGAGGTAGGGCAACAGCTAACTGAACCAGAGAAATACAGCAATAATGATGGCACACATAGGTGCGCTGCTTCCTCCAGGGTCAGCCATCTCCGGGGTCAGTGGTTGTGGAGGGAGGTTTTCCATCACAGGCAATTCTGATGTTCCAGACTGGGATCCAGATGGGGGCTGGAAGATTATCTGGAAAGACACAAGCATAGCCTCACCCTTGTGTTAATAATAGGTGTGGACCTTTCCATTGACTTGTGAGAGGGTCCTTCCATCTCACCATGGGAGCAGGAGTGGACTGAGTGAATGCCCCCCAATGCTTTATTGCTGGTGGGAGGCCATTGGAGTCAAATTTTAGAAA
>NW_008344488.1:3665699-3674800 GCF_000622305.1 Nannospalax galili | reverse complement strand
GAAAAGGCAAAATAGGGCTTATCATCATCATGAAGAGGAATAGAAAAGAAACAGTCCTTAATATCTATAATAATAATTGCACACTCTTTGGGAATAGCGGTAGGGTGAGGCATTCCCATTTGAAGGGTCCCTAAAGGCTTCATATGCTCATTAATAGCCCTTAAATCATGTAGAGGTATCCACTTTCCTGATCTCTTTTGTATAACAAAAATGGGAGACTTATGAGGACTAAGTGAGGGCTCAATGTGACCCAAGGATAACTGTTCCTAGACCAAGGAGATCAAGTGAGCTAATTCATGTGAAGTAAGAGGCCACTGCTCCAACCATATGGGAGCTTTAAAGTCCCACGTTAGTTTGATGGGGGGCAGCTTGGGCAGCAGAGCAGTGGCCATTAGAATTGGGGGTGAGGGTGGGGGGCATTACCTAACTGCTGGTCTACAATGTGGTATTCATAAAAGGTTTTGTCATTGGTAGTTAGAACAACCTCCATATTGCAGAGGATATTGCTCCACCACAGGTTATGGGGAAGCCCTGCATCTAGGAGCGGTTTAATAGCTCCTGTATTGCCGTCTGGGTCAGTCCAGACCATGGGACATTGGACCTGTAAAGTATTTTGTAAGCCCCCAACACCTTGTATAGGGGGTCCAGGCTTATGGTGCCAATGAGACAAGGCTTCTTCCTGTCTGATTACAGTAATATCAGCCCCCGTATCAAATAGGCCTTTAAACTTATGGCCATCTAGGGAATGTTGCATCCTAGGCTTATGCAAATCAATAGGCATCATCCATTGGATGTGGGGGGTGTATTCCCTTACTTCTTCTCTTTGGGGCAGGGCTGAGAGGTGCCCTGTTGCCCATTTAAAGGCACCTTTTGTGTGGGTTTACCATCTGCATCCACCTTAGACCTACATTCTCTTGCCCAATGAAAGCCTTTGCAGCATCTCAGGCATTTTGAAGAGGGAACCTGGCTCCTTTGGCCTCTTTCATAATCTTATTAGGACAGGTATGTGACCAATGGCCCTGTGCCCCGCAGGCCCAACATTTGCCTTTTTTCAGCTCGGCCTCAGGCTGATGAGCAGCCAGTGCCTCAGCAAGGGCCACGGCATGGGCCCAAGCAGTCCCCATATCTCGGCAGGCCGGAATCCATTCAGAGACATCCTTGTGGCTAACGGGTCCTATGGCAATGTGACACTCTGTAGAGCAGCCTTCATACACAAGATCCTTGAGCAAGGCATCAGCAGCTCCCTGATGACTGATCTTTCTATTTATACTTTGTTGGCATCTCTCAAAAAAAATCAGAAAAAGACTCGCCTGGTTTTTGTATCAATTTGGTTAATTTGGTATCACCACGAGTTGGCATACTTCGAAAAGCACAAAGCGTGCAAAGCCATACTTGTTCAAAGTCGCGGGGAGGTCCCTGTGCCTGAGCTTGGGGGGTCTCAAAATTGCCACGTCCTACTAGAGTATCGATTCCAATGTTTTGGATGTTGGCATTTCTATTGCACTCTGCCTATTGTTCACATTCATCTTGGTAAGCAGCTTTCCATAAAAGGAAATCGCCTCCATGTAAGCAGGCATGGGTGATATTCTGCCAATCATAGGGGGTATTGGCCGAATGACTAATTGCATCTAATAACTGACCAAACCAGGGGGAATGAATGCCATCCTCAATTCCTGCCTTACACAGCTTCCTTAAGGTATCATGAGAATATGGATTCCAGACATTAGGGTTCTGTTGTCCCTGATTGACAGTAACTGGGAAGAACTGTAGAAAATCTCCCATTGTATCATAGAAGAGGTGCCTAGGTGGGAGGGGCTTCCAGTCCTCCTCTGGAAGGGAGAGGTAGGTGGACTGGAGGGGAACTTCCTTAAAGCTAGTGCAAGATGGTGGAAAGTAGCCATTGCCCTGTAAAGGTGGAGAAGAGGCTGCCCTAACTTCCTGTTTTCCATCAAAGCTAATACAAGATGGTGGAGGGTAGCCACCACCCTGTAATGGTGGAGCAGAGGCTGCCATAACTTCCTGTTTTCCATCAAGGAAGCTCTCAGACCCCCAATTCATCATTTTTTATAGCATCATTAAAACAAGAATCCATTAGTTTTGTAAATGCCTGGGACAGGCCATCCCCAGCATCCTGTTGTATTTGCTCATCTATCTCCTTAAATAGGGGATTGTCCTGTTCAGGGGCTTTGGGGGGAACCCCCTGAAGGGAGGCCAGAATGGCTTCCACAACGGGGTAGAACAGCCCAGACTGTGGGCGTCCCTCCCTGACTTCTCTACACAAGGCCAAGAATAAAATGCAAGCCCATTGTTCAGGATCCCAGCAACGAAAATCTGTAAAACAGGGGGCAAGAGCTAGCACTTCATCTAAAACCTTAGTTACATCCTTTTCTGTTACCCTAACTTGCCTACTCCTGAGGAGAGAAACCAGTGCAGCAGCACAGGGGCTGGCAGCAGCACAGGGGCTGGCAGCAGCTGGATGACTATTCCCCATACCGGAGGTCACTCACCCTGCAAGACGTACCCAAAGGGACTCAGGAACCATTCAGGAAGATGATCAGTGGAGACAGGAACAATACGCCAAACTGAAGACTGCAAGCCAGAAGAAGAAGCACAGGAGAACGAAACCAGCAAGCACCCATGGAAGAATCACTGACAAAGAGGGCCTTGGGAGCCCTGAGTGTTACAGCTCAGTGTATTACAACTCCGTGGGGCAGGAGGCTTCGTGCCCCACGTTGGGCGCCAGTCGTGGTCATCGGCTGTGGCTGCTCTCCTCCAGCTATGGCCGCTCTCCTGCTTTCTTAGTTCCTCTGATCAGTTGTCCGGTCCGGATCCCAGGGCTGGTGAGGAGACTGTGTCAGCGGAGCCGCATTCAGACACAGGAGACCAGATTCAGTGACACAGATCTGGTTTATTGCAGGAAGGCACAAGCTTATATAGGGGTAGTAGTCCAACCATAGCACAGCAAGTAGTTTTAAGGTGAGGTATCCAAGGGTGGTGCACAGCACAGCAAGTAGTTTAAAGGTGAGGTATCCAAGGGTGGTGATTAGGGAGTGGTGAGCCCTAGGCATCAGTCTCATGATCTGCCAATGGAAGCAAAATGCCACAAGGTGTTCCTTGTGGCTCCAGGGTCGGGCCATTGCCTCAGACTTGCTGTATGGCTGTGAATAAGACTTTCAACCTAGGCTCAAGCCTGTCTCCTGCAGAGAAATATTTAGGAAAACTCAAGCTGAAATAAAGATAAAGCTGAAAAACTCAATGAACAAATTAGAAAACTCAAAGAAAAGCTTTAGCCATAGAATGGAGCTAGAAGAAGATATAATAGCAGGACTTGAAGAAAATTGGACCTCTCAAATTTAAAGCATATGACAAATATTTTAAAACACAACAAAGGAATATGGAGAAAATTTGAGACACTATGAAATGAACACATCTAGGAATTATAAGAATAGAACAAAGAGAAGAATTCAAGATATTCAACAAGATCTTAGAAGAAAATTCTCCAAATTAAAGAAAGATATGATTTTAAAAATACAAGCAGCACACAGAACATCGAATAGACAGAACTAGGAAAGAAAATCCCTACAGGATTTATAATTAAAACTCTAAATATACATAACAAAGAAGGTTATTGAAAGCTGCAAGAGGAAAACCAAAAATCACATAGAAAGGAAAACTTATCAGAGTAATATCTGACTCCTCAATGGAAATTTTTAAAAGCCGTAAGAGCCTGCAGCATTGTGATCCAAGTTCTAAAAGACTACAGATGCCAACCCAGTCTACATTACCCATAGTTGAAAGGACAAAAAAAAAACTTTCCATGATAGAAACAAGTTAAAATAATAAATGACCACTAAACCAGGCCTACAGAGAATTCCAGAAATAATACTACTGACTTAACAAAGGAAAAACATAGTAAAAGACTACAGAAAGAACACAAAATATGTGTAATGACACAAGCACACTAAACAGTGACAGCGATCAACACACACTTTTCAATAATAACTTTAAACATTAACTCTCCAATCAAAAGACACAGTTTACATGAATGGATTAAGTTCCATCTTTTTTTTTTATCTACAAGAAACTCATCTTGGCGCTGGAGAGATGGCTCAGTGGTTAAGAGCACTGGCTGCTCTTGCAGAAGACCCAGGTTCGATTCTTAGCACCCACATGATGGCTAACAACTGTATGTAACTCCAGTTCCAGGGAATCCAGTGCCCTCTTCTGTCTTCCATGGGCATTCCATGACATGGGTACACTTACGTATATGCAAGCAATGCACTCATTTACATAAAATAAAAATAAAACAAAAAATTTTTTAAAAAGAAACTCGTCTTACCTTGAAGGCTAGGCACTACCCTAGAATGAAAGAATGGAAAAGACTATTTCAAGCAAATGAGACCAAGAAACAAGCAGGTGTTTCTATCCTAATATTTGCAAAAATATTCCAAGTTAAATACAAAAATAAAATTCCAAATAAAAATATCAGAAGACATAAAGAAGGAAATTTCACTCTGATTAAGAGAACAATTAACCAAAAAGAAATTACAATCTTAAACATAAGTCACCAATCTCTGGCATACCTAATTTCATAAAAAGAGTGCTACCAGACTTCTAGACACAAATTAACTCAAAAAGAGAAGTGATTTCAATATCTGATTTTCTCCAATATACATGCTCTTTGAATGAAAAAATTAAAAATTAAAAAGAGAAACATCAGAATTAAATGATATTACACACCAAATGGAACTAACAGATGTCTACAGAATATTCCACCTGAACACTAAAGAATATGCATTCTATTCAGTAGCCTTGAAAATGTCTATAAAATAGAACACATACTGGGACATAAAACAAACCTCAACAAATACAGGAAAATTAGAATATATCTGCATATCCTTTTTGACTACAATGCAATAAAGCTTAATATCAACAGCAAAGGAATTGCTAATAATTTCATGAACTCCTAGAGATTAGACAATGTGCTACTAAAAGATCAATGGGCCAAAAAAAAAAGATCAATGGGTCAAAGAAGCAATCAAGAATGAAAAAAAGTATCCCTGGAATTAAGTGAAAATGAAACGCAGCACACCAAAACTTCTGGGACACATTAAAATCAATCCTAATTGATTTGTAGCTCTAAGCAACCACATTAAAAAGAAATCAGAAAGAGCATAAATAAATGATCTAATGATGCAACTCAAGGTTTTTTAAAAAACAATAACAAACCAAACCAAAATCCAGCACATGGGAAGAGATAATAAAAATCAGAGCAGAAATTTTAAAAACGCAAGCAAGGAAATAGTACAAACAATGAAATAATGAATCTAAGAGCTTGTTCTTTGAAAAAACAAGATCTACAGATCCTTAGGCCAATTAACCGGGAAAAAAAAAAAAAAAAAAAAAAAAAAAGGTGATCAAATTAACAGAATTGGAGACGAAGAGGGAAATATTACAACAGACACAAAAAAATTCAGAACATTATAAGGGAATATATTTACAAACTTGTAGTTCATAAAGCTAGAAAGCCTTCAAGAAATGGGCAAATTTCTAGATTCAACAGAAGCACTAAAGTTAAGCCAGGAAGAGGTCAGTAGTTTAAACAAATCCGTAACAAATATGGAAATTGAAACACTAATAAAAAGCTTTCCAACTAAAAAGCGTTCAAGTCCCAATGGATTCACAGAAGAGTTCTACCAAACTTTCAGAGAAGAGCAGCAACCAATACTTATTAAATTATTTCTTTTAAAGAATAAGAAAAGAAACAGAAGAAACACCTTCAAATTTCTTCTGTGAAGTCAGTATTTCTCTAATATGAAAGCAAGTTAAACACAACAACAATAAAACTAGAGGCTGATATCCCTGATAAACACAGATGCAAAAATCTCAATAAAACACTTTCAAACCAAATACAAGCATATATCAAAAAGATCATCCACCCCAGCAAAGTTGGCTTTATATATCAAATGTAGAGATGGTTCAATAAATATAAATAAAGAAATGCAATAAATCATGTAAATAGATTTACAGACAAAAGTTACATGATAATCTCAGTAGATATAGAAAAGGTCTTTGACAAAATCCAACTTTCCTTTATGATAAAAATCCTAAAGTGAATAGGATTGGAGGGAAAATATTTCAATATAATGAAGGGGATATGCAATAAAACCATAGCCAATATCATCCTAAAAGGAAAAAATCCACAAAACAATCCCATTAATATTAGGAACTTCCCAGGGTACTCCACCACCCCATTTCTTTTAGATATAGTGCTTGAAGCCCTAGCTAGAGCAGTAAGTCAAGAGAAAGAAATTAAAGGGGTACTAATAGGAAAAGGATAAGTTATATTATCCCTATTTGCAGATATGATATTATATATAAGAGATCCCCAAAATCCCACTAGAAAACTACAAATGATTAATACTTTCATCAAAATGGTAAAATACAAACTCAGCTTACAAAACCAGTACCCTTTCTTTATAACAAGAACAAGAATGTTGCAAAAAAGACCACAGAAACATTCTCATTTACAATAGTCTCAAAAAAGATGGAATATCTTGGGATAAAGCTAACCAAGGAGATAAAAGACTTCTACAGTGAAAATTTAAATGCTTGAAGAAATTGAAGAAGACACTAGAAGATGGAAAGAACTTCAATGCCCATGAATTAGTAGAATTCATGTGAAAATGATCATTCTACCAAAACAATCTACAGAGTCAGTGAAATGCTAATCAAATTTCTCATTATATTCTTCACAGAAATAGAAAAAATCCTAAAATTAATACAAATGTACAAAATACCCAGGGTAGCCAGGGCAATGAGAACAACTCTGGAAGAATGAGCATACCAGATAGCAAGCTAAATTGAAGAGCTGTGGTAATAAAAGCATCATGGACTGGCACAAAAATTGACAATATATCAATGGAACAAAATAAAAGACATCCATCAAACAAAAGCATAACCATCTCATATTTGACAAAGCTGCTGAAAATTCACACTGAAGGAAAGTCAGCATCTTCAACAAATGCTGATGGAAAAACTGGATGTCTACATGTGGAAGAGTGAATTAGACATATAGATGATGATAGATGATGATGATGATGTAGATGATAGATAGATAGATAGATAGATAGATGATAGATAGATAGATGGATGGATGGATGGCTAGATAGATGATGATAGATAGATAGATGATAGATAGATGATAGATGATTGATAGATAGATTGATAGGTAGATAGATGATAGATAGATAGAAAATAGATGATAGATATATATACAGATAGATGATTGATAGATAGATAGATGATAGACAGATAGATATAGAGAGATACATGATAGATAGATAGATAGATAGATAGATAGATAGATAGATAGATGATAGATTGCCCCGGCCCAAGGGGGCTGCAATAGGGTACCTGAATTGGGAAGTGGGGATTTGGATGGGGCAAGAGACAAGAGAAATGGAGACAAGACAGGGTTCTGATCAAGTCTCATTTATTGTAGCTCAAGCATGGGGTTAAATAGAGAATGAAAACAAAGGAGCAAAGAGTGAGCAATCATATCAGCCAGAACACAGGGGCCCAGATGTACCCTAAGGGAGGAATCTGAAAGGAGAACAAGGCCGCGAGTCAAGGCCATGGGCCCAGGGTCACCGGCTCTGTCCTGTGTCTACGGGAGGAGAATGGGAAAGAGTCCAAGGCTGTGAGCCAAGGCTGCGGGCTCTGTCCTGTGCCTGTGGGAGGATGGTAAGCAAAATGGAAAATCACCAACTCAGGTCTGTCAGCAGTTTTGAGAAATGGCTGAGCCTCAGGCTCCCAACAGGTCCCCCTTTCTTTTTATATTTTTTAAAGATGAAGTACATGCCAAGACTGGGATGGAAAGACTGTGCCTGTCTTAGGTTGTCCTCTGCCAGAGTGAAAGCCGTTGGGGGCAGCCAGCATCCCGCTTCCCTCTGAGAGTATCTTACCCGTCACTGGCTAACCAGCCTCCTGAAAGCTCCCGTTAATTGGCCACGGCCTTGGGGAAGAAACGGGAAATACCACTGTGGCACAGTGTCCCTGAGAGAGAAATATGACTGCAGACCTGAGTCTGGAACCGAATCGTGGCCAAATTGTGTGTAATTTGAATTTTGAATTTAGTGATATTGGCAGTTACCTTTACCCCAACCTGTGCTCTGTGCTGAGGTTAGGCAAGAGCCTAAGTCCTCCCTCCTAGCAAACAAAAGGACCCTAAGGGGACAAACAGTGTACAGCACAGAAGGGCATTACACAAATGATTAGAACAATGGTGCACAAAGCATGTGGAACAATTAATGAATCACGGAAAGAATCACAGCATCACAGGCAAAGTCAAGAGTGGAGGATGGTGGGTGCCAGGTGGTGGAAACAGTCCATAAGAAACGTGAACAGAGTCCAAAAAACCAGTTCA
This sequence comes from Nannospalax galili, assembly GCF_000622305.1. NCBI lineage: Eukaryota > Metazoa > Chordata > Mammalia > Rodentia > Spalacidae > Nannospalax > Nannospalax galili. The sequence goes on along the minus strand of NW_008344488.1, from coordinate 3,666,372 downwards.
AAAAATTGGGAACACAGGATGCGATGATGGATGGTGTAGCAATGACACAGGTGGCATAGAGTCCGGAGATGTCACAAAATAAACGAGGCATCTAGGTACCCAACATGTACTGTCAGCATCCTGTGGAAAAAACACAAACATGTCCTCTCCCCCAAATGAGGACAAAGGAGGATGTCACAATTTATCAGCTGCAGAGTGACCTAAACAAACAAAGAGGGCAAGAGGGAACACATGGTAAAATGGACAGTGAGTTTGGTAGCGGTGACTGGAAACTGCCAGGAGCATAATTTATAGTGCCTTGACCCTGTGGAGCAAAAGAGGTACGTATGTACCAAGCAGGTGTCCAAGGTAGCATACAACAAACAAAACAACAAGAGAGGAAGGACACACACCTTAGTTTTAGAACATTTAAGAGTAACACAAGCATAGGGTGTTAAGACAACATAAAACACATCCATGGAACAATAAGGTGACAACAGGTAACCATGGAGACACAACCATAACATTCAAAGTGAGACAAACAAGGCAAAAATAATTTATGACTGATATCAGTAACCTAATTTTGTAAGTTTTGTAGCGCGCTATTGTTTTATTTTTGACGTCTATTGCAAACTCATGGAACCTGAAAAAGAGCAAAATAGAGTTGTAGCTCCTGCCATGAACTACCTGCTGT
>NW_008344488.1:3661669-3664806 GCF_000622305.1 Nannospalax galili | reverse complement strand
ATGGCAACCATTGTTGATGCCCAACACACCGGGGCCTCAGAATCATGTTGAAAGGCAGTGTTATGGAGCCTCTCAGGCACAGCCTGAGACTGGCTTCTCCTCTCGCTTTTTAAGAGAAGAGTTCCATGGAGATCTCTTTTTGATCTATATTTATTTGCCCAGTGTCTGCCTTTTTACATCTGGGACATAACCCTGGAACTTTCTCATCATCAGTTTTTTGCTGAGCATTACTTATTTTGCATTCCCGGGCAAAATGTCCACTCTTATCACATTTAAAACATCCCTTGCTTTTGTTCTTATATTTATTAGCCAAAAAATATTTCACAGTTTGTCCACTAAAAGCCACTGCCATGGCAAGTCCCTGCTGATAAGATGGACCTATATTTGAACACAGGCATATATAACCAGATAAATCAGTCTTTTTCCTATAAGGTCTAATGGCTGCCTGGCAGGCAGGATTAGCATTTTCATAAGGCAACTGTTTCACGTACTCTAGTCCTGCATCAACATTCCCAAATATTCTTCCTGCTGTGGTCATTAATCAATGGACAAAGTCTGCAAATGGTTCATCAGGCCCCTGTTTGACTGAAGTGAGAGAAGCTCCTAGGTCCCCTTTAACTGGAAGTTTTCTCCATGCCTTAATGGCAGCAGTCTGAATTTGTGCAAAAAGTCCTGAGTCATAGTGCATTTGTTGTTCATTAGTCCCATATTGACCTTCACCTGTTAACATGTCAAAATCCCATCCATTCCTAGTTTGCTGATTTCTTTTAGCTATCTCCTTGCGGTTTTCAAAATACTCTGATTTCCATAATAAATAATCACCCCCACTAAGGACTGCCCTTACTAATGTATTCTAGTCAATGGGAGTTAGCCATTGTTCAGCCACACCATCTAAGATTGCCAAGGTATATGGGGCTGTGGCTCCATATTGGGACATAGCAGTTTTCAATTCTTTAATTAATTGAAAACTAAAACCCATATGATGTCACCACATTTGCCCTTGGCCATCTGTCATTTCTGTCACAGGGAAAGCCTCCATAAGGGAGGGAAAACTATCAGAATCCTTAAAGTTCCCTTTGTAAGAATGGAGGCCGGGCCCTTGAGGGATTTGGCGAACTTTTTCTCTATCTACAACAATATCCCTACCTGTTTTAAGTGTTTGTAATTCGAGTATCAATGATTGATGCATTTTCTCTAGTTTAATTTGTTCCTGCAAGTGTGTTATCTGTTCCTTTAATTCTAATCTAGGATCTATTGCCGCCATTACAGTTGGATCAGATGGTACACTAACAGAAGGAGGGCGGTCACATTCTTGTTTCTTGTGGTCTTTCGGCTACTCAACCTTAGTTTTGCAAATCAGCTCCTCCCTCTCAGACTCTGAGCTATCTGTATCTGAGGCTGGACAGGCAGCTTCTGGCAAAAGAGGATAAATACAAATATGTTCTTTTTCAGACTTTTGAGTATCCTCTTTATATCCATCCTCTCTAACTGACTCAGAGGACCCCTTTTTTAAATTTATAGAAGAATCCTTATCTTTACTATCAAGAGAAATTAAGTCAGGCGCATCCTTGGGAGTGTCCGGAATTTCCCTCAACTCTGATTTAGAACTACTTCTAAAAATCTCTTCAGCTTGGGCAATCACTGCCGCTACTGGTTCATCTCTCTTATCTATTAATTCTTTTATTAAATTCCAAAAAGAGAAGGCAGTAACAGGAACCTTTTCAGGTCCAAATGCTGTATAAAAATCTTGCAATGCATCTCCCACTCTTCTCCATCTTTTTATATCTATGACCCCTTCTTGGGGAAACCAAAGACAGACATCCTTTACAAAATCAAAGAAATGAAACAAATCTGCAGTCTTAACCTTTACTCCTCTTGCCTTTAAAGCATCCCTTAATTGCTTTACATAAATATGATGCTGGCTCAATGCTTGCCCCATGATCAGACGGTGATTTACTTTCGGTTCGGTCGCAGCAGGCTCCCGCGGTGCGACTCCAAATTCCTTGAAACTTAGCGAGTGCACTCCTTTTCTTCCGTTCTCCCTCACTATGTGCCCCCAGTATCTAGTCGCCACATTGGGCGCCACTCTGCTCCAGCCCACGGGGTCTGCAATGGGGTACCTGGATTGGGGAGTGGGGATTTGGATGGGGCAAGAGACAAGAGAAATGGAGACAAGACAGGGTTCTGATCAAGTCTCATTTATTGCAGTTCAAGCATGGGGTTAAATAGAGAATGAAAACAAAGGAGCAAAGAGTGAGCAATCATATCAGCCAGAACACAGGGGCCCAGATGTACCCTAAGGGAGGTATCTGAAAGGAGAACAAGGCCATGAGCCAAGGCCATGGGCCCAGGGCCGCGGGCTCTGTCCTATGCCTGCGGGAGGATGGTGGGCAGAATGGAAAGTCACCAACTCAGGTCTGTCAGCAGTTTTGAGAAATGGCTGAGCCTCAGGCTCCCAACAATAGCCTATGGAAAGCAGTGTGGTAGGTAGGCAGATAGATGATACATAGATGATAGATGATTGATAAATAGATGATAGATAGACAGGTAGATGATAGATATCTGAAAGATGATAAGAAAGTAGGGATAGATAGATAGATAGATAGATAGATAGATAGAGGATAGATAGATAATAGATGATAGATGATAGATATATATAGAGAGATAGATAAATGATAGATGATATATATATAGAGAGAGAGAGAGATAGATGATAGATAGATACATAGATAGATAGATAGATAGATAGACTGATAGATAGATAGATAGATGATAGATAGATAGATAGATAGATAGATAGGCAGACAGATTATTCACAGGTAGATAATAGGTGGATAAGTAGCTAGGGAAATAGATACCTAGATGATAATTTGATATTCGGATGGATGGATGGATAGATAGATAGATAGATACATACATACATACATACATACATACATACATACATACATACATAGATGATAGGTAGATTGATAGATGATAGATAGATAATAGATGATAGATATATAGAGAGATAGAGAGATAGATAAATGATAGATGATATATATAGAGAGATAGATGATAGATGATAGATAGATAGATAGATAGATAGATCATACATACATACATACATACATACATAGATGATAGATGATAGA
>NW_008344488.1:3652587-3661406 GCF_000622305.1 Nannospalax galili | reverse complement strand
GATAGATAGATAGATAGATAGATAGATGATAGATGATGGATGATAGATAGATGATAGATAGATAGATAGATGACAGATAGAGAGATAGATAGATAGATGATAGATAGAGAGATAGCTAGATGATAGATAGGTGATAGATAGATGATAGGTATAGATAGATGATAGATAGATAGATAGATGATAGATAGAAGATAGATAGATAATAGATGATAGATAGATAGATAGATAGATGATATAATAGATGATAGATATAGATAGATAGATAGATAGATAGATAGATAGATAGATAGATAGATGATAGATAGATAGATAGATAGATAGATAGATAGATAGATAGATAGATGATAGAAGACTGCACCCAAGAAATCTCAACAACATGGTTTCCTAAACAAGAACTGCATAGTGACACCAGTTAACATGCCAACATAAATGGGGGGAATTTCACAAAGTCTCACCTTTAGATGAGGATCTACAGTCAATCAACGACTGCTAAGAGAAGAATGTTTTCTCTGGGGATGAGCTCCCTCATAGTTTGCCTAATCCAAAGTGTTTAGCCATAAACAGGATGGGGAAAAGAACTATGCCCATGCATTTAATATTGTTGTTTGTGTGTCTGAGATTGTTTTCTTATGGCTGATTCTTGTACTTTACTGTGCTTCAACAGAACTAGCAGCCATTCTGTAATGCCTTTCTAGTAAATATTTAACTATATTGATAGAAAAAAGGAGAACACAAGGGGACAGAAGAAAATACCAGTTATCTGGTGAAATGTCTGTTAATCATTGCAGTGGGGCAAACACTAAATTATATAGCCAAGGATGCCTTAACCCTTGCCCTTAACAACTGCTTCTGTCAACAGGCTGACTGTTTAAGGAATTTCCTGTAATGGCTTACATACATATAGAAATTTGTGTTGAAAGCTGTGTAGGCTATAGTCAAAACCCACCAATGATCTACCTGTTAAGGAAATGATGTAAAAGTCCTATAATGGCCTATGGATTTCTGTAATCAAGACCCATAATCTCAGAGTTTATGTTTGATATCAATGACTGTGAACACAACTTTGATAAAGGAAATTTTTATTTGGCAATTGGACTTTTTATTGATATCAGTTTGTTTACATGAATAGTGTGAATTAATTACAAATGTATTCTTTCCAAGTACACTCAGGTTGTTCTACTAAAATTTATCCCCTCATCCATGCTTTTGGAATTCCATTTCATTTTTTGCTCACATCATATGATTTTATGATTCATATGTATGCTTGTGGATGTTTGTGCACACGTGTGTGTGTATGTGTGTGTGTATGTGTGAACACTGAATGCCTAAACATGGAGATTCAGTAGAATAATAAAAATGGGCTCATTTGATAAAGACTGTCATATAAAAAGATTTAATTTTTAAATTTCATAATAGTGAGGCTTTGTGCTAAGAATAAGCTGCTTAATTATATTTAGGGTGAAAGATAAATATAATCATAAAAAGTTTCACCTGAACCAGACTCTTCATATTTTCATGAGATGGAGAACTGTCCTCCACTCACCTTTGAAGTAGCTTTGTAGTAAACTGCTGGGACACAGCACACATTTAATGAATGTGTTTAGTGAATTAAAATAGAACACAGTAGCTATGCATCTTAAAGGTAATTATTTGCAATGTTTTGTATCATAAATATCCTTTCTCTTCTTCCCAATCTGATAGTCCAAAACAAGATAAAGCATTGTCTATATTTGGTGCTCTCTACAATATACATTCCAGGAAACTAAACTAAGAAGGATTTTAAACAGAAAATGTGCCACTCTTTATGTGACTGGGCTACCCTTTATCCTGCATTTCTCACTCTTGTTCATTGTGGGTAGAAGGATTTTAAACAGAAAATGTGCCACTCTTTATGTGACTGGGCTACCCTGTGCATTTCTCACTCTTGTTCATTGTGGGTCCTGATCAACAGCCCTGCTACTCCCTATTTCTACTAGTTCCCCAGCAGTGTACATTCAGACTCCATCACTATGTAACTAATTAACTTTGATAATAACAACCATGGACACAACTTTGATTTAACTTCCTCTAACATCTGAAACAGTATATGCATGCTAGAGGCTTTCGGTGTAGGCTGGTTGAATGACCAACTCTAAGTGAGTTAATTGAAGCCTGATTTCAAGATGAAGAGATGTAGACATTTGACTTCCTTTCACTACAGCATGGAAGCAGGATTATACTTTTGTGTGAAATATCAACTGTGTACAGGAGGTAAAATTATTCTCTGATTCCACCAAGAACAGAAAGAAAAGTTAAGATTTTATGCTATTTCTGCTATGCATGCCTAATATGAAATTTAATTTTTAGTTTTGAGGTGGGGTAGGCATACATATTTCTATTTTATATTAAATGTTTAGTTTGACCATATTGCAAATTTTCTGTTAATTGAGTCGAATTGGCCAATACACCACGACAGATTTGCTCCTGCCCATGGAATTTATTACAGTTTTCCTCCACATCTGCTCATTTACTACGTTTAATCTAGCATAGTGCATCCCTTGTATACAAGGTGTAGAAGTGACTGTTGGATGAAAAGTGGAGAAAAAAGAACTGAAAAATGCTCACAGCTAAATTATATCTATATTATGTTTATAGAATAAAATATTAAATAGACCAACATTCCCATTTGGTTGCATAACATGTTTCCAATATTTTCATTACACAAATAATACATATTAATTTGAAAAGTTGAGAAAATGCAGATGAGCAATTTGTCTAAGTAGCCCCCAAAAATCATTACTCAAAAATAACAATTTTCAAGATATTGATGTACATACTTATAAACTTTTCCCTGTGAAACATACATAAGCATGTTTTGTTTTCTTATTGTTGTTTTTAATGTGTACATATGTGTGTTTTGCTTGCATGTAAGGGTACCACATGCATGCAATATCTGTGGAGGCCAGAAGAGGAAGTTAGATCCCCCGAAACTGGGGTTACAGTCGGTTGTTAGCCACCATGTGGGTACTGGGAAGTGAACCCAGGTCCTCTGAAAGAGCAAAAAGTGCTCCTAACCACTGAACCATCTCTGCAACCTTTACATAAACATAATTTTGAAAGATCATATTCATAATTCTATAAAATAATATTTAATTAACAATTGATTGGGGGCTTAGCAGTTAAGAGCACTTGCTGCTCTTTCAGAGGATCCAGGTTCAGTTCCCAGTGCCCGTATGGAGACACACAATTGTCTGTAACTCCACTTACAGGGGATCTGACCTCCTCTTCTGACTTCCTTGGGCACCAGGCACGCATGATACACATATACACATGTACACAAACAAATAAATCTCTTTTAAAATTTGCTTTTTTCTTCCTTAACCATAAATATCCCTTTCTACAGAATAAAATATTCAAACATATTTCATATTTAATGATTACAGTGACATTTATTTTATGCATCCATGCAGCATATGTACTATTTCAATCCTCTTTTGTGAGAACTTAGTTTCTAACTTTTCAATATATTAGTCATCTGACATTGAAAATTCTTTTAAAATGTATTTATAGATGTGCATTATTTTCTAACAATAAACTTTGAGAAGTGAAACTGCTAAGAAAGTAATTTTTCCTTAAAATTTTGGCACAAGTTGTTAAATTAGTTTCATAAAAATTTATAGCAAATTTTATTCTTTTTTCACTCTTTCTAACAAATACTAGCTATTCTATTCCTGTTTCATATTTGGAATGAAATAAGTGAAAAAGAAAATATGAGATTTGGTTATCTACATTTTATAATAGTGAGGTTGAATATCTTTTCATGCAAATAGTTCCTATTTTCTGCCAGCTAATTATCTTTTCTAGTTTATTGTCTTTGTTCCTGACACTGGCATGTCATTCTAAAATTTAGCCCAATGAATAAAATATAATTATAGTAAAATTATTTATCCCATCTTACAAGCTACTCCCCAAAATATTTGCTGAAAGATGCAGTAAGAAACCTCTAATTGAGTTCCCGTCCCCGCTCACTTACACTTCTGTTGTCATCTCCAAGGGCGCTGAGTGAGAACCATGTAACTCATGTTATTTTCAAGATTAATAGACTCAGGGTGCAAAAGATGCAACATTCCAAGCATGAAGAGTTATTAACTAGCAGCAACATTTGAGAAATGTTCTCACATCTCCATGCTTCACTGCTTCAGTGAATAGTGAGCACAGGAACTCACTTGGAGGCAGATGTGATGCTTGCACATATTACAGATGCAAACGATTATCCCCAAAGTGAGCATCCAGAAATTTAAAAAAAAAAAAAAAGCTCACACAAAATTCTCAGATGACACAATAGAAATAATTGCACTGACATTGAAGAATGGGCTCTGTCTCGGAGTTGTTCTTTGGTCCAAGGCCACAGTACAGCAAATATAAATGTGTAAGGTGATAAAATGAGGACTGAAAACCAAATAACAGTGTCCATCTCTGATGTGATCTGTGCTTGACTGACCACTGCTAGTATGCAAATGCTCTCCTAGTAGATCTAGTAAAATTTCATTTCAGAAAACACTAGAATTTGCCTGAAATTATATATTGAATTTTCGTTCTCACGTAGATATGTGCACATTCTTCAGGTAAGCCAATTCTTAAAATGTCTTTAATTTTTAATCCAACTCTTGAATAGGACAATGCTCTGCTGAAATAAGACAAATCCCACAGATACCACCTCGCCTTCCCCCTCATATCTCCACATTCTCCACTTTATCTGCCACAGTAAATGGCTTTCTTGCGTTCTTCTGTTTCTTCTGTCAAAACAAAATTCTTCCTCCAATACCTAAGTCAAAGATTACCCTTTTAACAAAACCATTTTAAAGTAGCAGTCAGAACATGTTGCTCTTCTTTCAACATATTAAAAAATACAGTTTCAGTCTTGTTAAAATAACAGTTATGTTTAACAGTTAATGTCTGATCATTTTGCATATTGTTCTCACTAGCAAGGAAAAAAAGAAAACAGAAGCAGCATTTCCTTATGCAGTTTTCCCACAAACACTCCTGTAATAGTATATTTTGGACCAACTGAGTTCAAAATGCTGAGAGCAAATATTCTCTTTACACGTGAATGACTACAAGACCAAATAGAGGATGCCTTGTCACATGACTGAAGCTTCTTTTTCTGGTTCTGTGTTCTTTTCAGGACTACACACCCTTACCCATATGAGTTAAGTCATCTCATGGCTGCATTCTGGGTTTGAGCTTCTGCCAGTTCCTCTGCAGAGTCTAGACTGTCTCTGTCTGAACTTGAGTCATTTCTAGATGAGATACACTGTGTTATCCTTTATCCTTCTCATCCCCTGCTTGATCCGAGAGACCAGTATAGTCTAGTCACTTCAATAGGCATACCAGAAACCTTATCACAGGGCTGCTGTGGTAGAATCCTTAGTATTCAAGCAGTAAGCATTGCCCCATTTCAATTATTTATTATGTGCATTTCTTCCTCAGATCAGAATGTTTTCTTGATTATTTTTTCCTTGGGAAGTCAAACCTGTTGTAAGCCTTTATTAGTCACCACATGAGTGATGTCACACCCAAGGTTCCATGAGAACCTACAATTGTTCTACTGGCTTTATTACTAAAAAAGGAACACAATGTAAATGTGATTTAAGGACTTATGGTCCCATAGTGGAAATTATCTTGAATACATTTAAGTTATAACAACCTATAACAACAGCTAAATGATAATGTTGTGTCCTACTGGCTTTTCAGTTCTACCTGTTGCGTTATATGTCAGGAAGAAAAATGCACTGAAGAATGGTTAAATTGACATTTTAGTACACTTTTCTACATAGCAGAGAAATATTGAAGAGGAAATAATGTCTTTTTTTCTCCAGTGTTTTATGGTTATGGTATGATTCTGTAGTTAAGTAGGGCAAAATTTTCAGTCAAAATACTTTTAAGCTTGTTCTACTCACTGCTTTAGTGACTTCGAGAAAAGCCCTCAACATTCTAATCCTCAGTACCCTCATCTTCACAACAGGTTTATTCCAGCCCTTCAAAGTGTCATTGATGAGGATGACAAATGAAAGTGTGCAGTCTTATTAAAAAATTAGAAGTCACTGGGCATGGTGGCACATGCCTTTAATCCCAGCACTTGGGAGGCAGAGGCAGGTGGATCTCTGTGAGTTCAAGGCCAGCCTGGTCTACATAGTGAGTTCCAGGACAGCTGGGGCTACAGAGAGAGACCCTGTCTCAAAAAGGCAAAAAAAAAAAACAAACAAACAAACAAACATCAAAACCCAAAAAACAAAAAATTAGAAGTCTTTACACCTGTAGTCATGAGTATTACAGTCAGCTGTCTTAGTTTCCAAGAGGTCCTTTTGCCTCTAGAGCAGTGTGGTCTAGCTTTACTCTCAATACTGAGTCTAGAAGAAAAGAGCTCATAGGTAAGAGAGTAGAGAACTGTTCTGTATAGCCCAGTCAGTAAGCAGCCATCTGGGTGAGTTCAGGGAATCTTTGCTGGGGAGGATGGACCTTTGACTTCACACCTCTGTGCTCCTTCAAAAATGGAACTTGGCTAGGCTAAATGAAATTATCAAAATAGTGTTAGCTATTTTTTATTTCCCAGGCTGTTTAATTTATTCTGCGCAACCAGCTACTTCCTCCCTCAGGAGAAATTCATGAAAGAGAGAAAGCCTTGATCTTCCCTATTGAAGGGGACAAAGCAGCTAAGTCACAGCTGAGGCTCCTGACAGAGCTGCACCTACATAAAACCTGACTTAAGGGTGATCAGAACCCTGTGTGACTGTGTCTCCCGTTCCTAAATTCTAAAGAAAATAATGCATCATGAACCGTTTTGAAATTTCGTTTTGCTATAAAATCTTGATCTTTCTTTTCTTTTTTCTTTCTTTTTCTTACCCCTAGACCACATCATGCTTTAAGAAAATAAAAACAGCTTCATTAGGCAATATCCATAACAGATGTCAGTACAAACTTAGCACCCTAAAGAGATGCAAACTACACCCTTGGCAGCCAGAAATGAATACATTCTGCATCCAACAAGACAAACATGTCCAAAGGGCTATTCTAACAGATTTGACTCCACATTGTAAAAGTGCTTGAGTGGTTGTGGCAATAAAGGGTAGATGTATATTTCAACACCTTAGGAGTTCATTTCTGTCAATCAATAGCAGGAATTTACTTTGAGGATATTACCTAAAGGTTTTTTTGAATCACAGGACATTTGGACGCCTAGTCTGAAGCATGTATTTAATGGAAGAGGAATGTTTCAAAAGCTTTCTAGCTATTTGAAGCTGTTATTCTGAAAATAGCATTTCAGAATAATATGGTGATGACATTCGATTTACAGGGGAGGCTCCAGCCCAGTCAGAATGGGAGAATTGTTTCATAAATGTGTTTGGTAGGGAAGTTCAGAAGCCAGGATATACTAAGTCTGGCTGCTTTTCCCCTTCTGTGTGATAATAGTGAAGAAGAAGATTACTTTCAAAGTTTTAGAAAGGGTAAAATATACTTCTGTAAAAATAAATAAGAGTTAAGAAAACTTGTTTGGTTAGAATTTAAGGATACAAGAGGAAAAAGGAAATGGGGGCTGAACTTTTCCTTGAATTTTTAACATAAACACAGATGGGGGGAGAGAGAGAGAGAGAGAGAGAGAGAGAGAGAGAGAGAGAGAGAATGCAAGTGAAAAGGAAGTTTTGAGACTAGGAAGAAAGCTCAGTTGGATAGTTGGTAAAGTTCTTGTCTTACAAACAGGAGGCCCTGAATTCTCTCCCTGAATGTGGTGACATAAGCTTGTAATCTCAGGGCAGGAGATGTGGAGACAGATTGCCAGGGGCTCACTGCCAGTTTTACCTAATAGTCAAGCTCCAGACCAATGAGAGACTTTGTTTCAAAAATAGGGTGGAGGGTATTCCTAAAGAATGGCACATGAGACTTCACTCTGGCCTCCACATTCACACAATGCATGCTCACCTGCATACACATCTGCACCCACCACACTCACGTATACACTCCAAGGTAGAATGGAAGGAAGGAAGGGAAGGAGGGAGGGAGCGAGGGAGGGAGGGAGGGAGGGAGGGAAAAAGAGAAAGAAAAGGAATCCTCGGTCACAAATAAGAAAATATATGTATCCTAAACTAAGAAAACTGTAATCTATTTCCTATTTCAGCACCTATTTTATGACTGTGGGAAAACATCAAAACCTCTGGTAACCTTTGAGATGTAATTGAAAAGCATATTAGAGCTTTATTTCCAAATTTATAATTCTAGTTTACAGTTCCAATCTACCATTGATTCTTTTAGAAGTTTCCAATTCAAAAATGCCCACAAAGTAGATTGACACACTGTAAAATACTACACATTTTAATATTACTTTTATACTTTTAATATTACTTTTATTACTTACTTTTATAAAAGATAGCTATGATTTTATGACCAGACATCTCCATGGACAGACTCAGAAGTACCCAGTACGTCTGACATTGCTGTTTACTGAACATCTGTGTACTTGACAAACACTACCTCTTGTCTTTCCACAGACTTCCAGCTAAGCATGTGCCACAGTCTCCTCTTTCTACTGCACATATTTTCACAAACTTTGCAGCTTATAGCAATATGAATTTATTTTCATACATCTATGGAGGTTAGGAGTTCTAAATCAAAATGTCTACAGGACCATATTCTCCTGATGCTCTGGGGAGATTAATATGCAGGTTCTGAGGATTGAGATGTAACCATATTGGGTGTGGATATTATTCTATCTACTATATGACTGTTGAAGCTGAAGTTCAGAGTAGTGAAATAATTTGACCAAAAAAAAATAAAATGAAGCAGGC
>NW_008344488.1:3613801-3652470 GCF_000622305.1 Nannospalax galili | reverse complement strand
GTAGTGAAATAATTTGACCAAAAAAAAATAAAATAAAATGAAGCAGGCACAAAAGAATACTACCTCCTACCTTGATACGAATCAGTGTGGCATTAAATAATAATTTAGGAGCCACCAGTGGTTATTGCAAAAGCCTCCTCCTCTCTGAAACATATGTCTACATTCATTTTTCTGTATTTTTTTGTGAAGTGAATTATAGAAAACTAAACCCAAACCCTAGTTCACTTCTAGAAAAATATCTCCAAAGACTACATAGTTCACAGAGTAAAAAAATAGAAATTTATGAAAAGAATATCCAAAGAGGAAGATGCTTCTGTGTTGTATTTTTTTTAAAAAAAGAATTAGGATATTCACTTTTCATGCTACTGGTGTCCAAAAGACTGAAATTGAAAGAGCATAGCTCCTGTCTCACTGGTACCATGCTAACATCTTCACCTCTGTCTTACATATGTCTATGTCCCTGTCCTTAAACATTAGCTGCTGTACCCACAGTTCAGTATGATCCTCTTCAACTTCCCTAATGGTTAGCTGGACATGATTTTCAAAACATCGCTTTGGCCCATGCAGTAGAAGCAGCAGCAATGACAGGAACAAGCCAGGATAGGCCGTGGAGAACTGTAACAGCATGTAATATGAAGGAAATAGAGCAATAATGATTTACTCAGTGCATTTAGTGTACCAAGCACTGCTTTAAGCATTTTATGTGCACAGACTCATCAAAGCTTACATCAGCCCTTTGCAGTGAGAATGACTATTTTATGTATGTTACAAGTGGGGAATCTGGTGCTCAGTCTGAAGTCACACAACCAGAAAGGTTTGGAGTGGGACTGCACAGATGGTCTGCCCTAAGGCCTACCTCTTGATTACATCAAGTAGCCCTCACCTGTATGCCCCAGCTTGCAGATATGAGAGGGATTGGGCCTGAGGCAGTTAGATGCCCTCACTAAATCTTTCTTTTTCCTGGATAGTGGTAGGCTGGGCTGTTCTGAAGGTCTAGTCTCTGTTATTAATAGAGTCAGAGCTACTAAAACAGACAAACCTGAAGACACACAGGAGCCCTGGTCATGATCCAGTCCTATGTTAAACCAGTGTATGATACATCCTGGTCCATCAAAACTGAGGACTTGACCAGGACCTGAGGCCACCGAAAATTAGCCAACTCTAATTCTCATTAAATATCTACCTGAAAGAGACAAAATTATTGTCTATCATTATGTTTGTAAATAAATAAGTAAAAGTATTAATATGTTATTAAAAGTACTCAGATCAGGACTAGGGATATAGTGAAGTTGGTAGTGCTCTTGCCTAACATGCATGGAGTCTTGGGTTCAATCCGAGTACTCAGAAGAGTGTGGTGGCACACACTCGTAATCCCAGTGCTTAGGAGGCAGAGGCAGGTAGATCAGAGGTTCAAAGCCAGCCTGGACTGTAACACTTTATCAAAAAAGATCAATTAATTAAAATAAAAAATAAAAGTGCTCAGATCAGCTAGAAAAGCATATACAATTCCAATTGCTATTAAGTTACCAGAAGATTTGGTTTAACTTGGTAAATAATGTTGGCCTTAAAATAATTGAGACCTATGATAAAAATCAAGCTCAGCATCTGCCAAAGACGGCATGCAAAATTTTGATGCAGGCTGACTGGGTGGAGCAGATTAGCTATGGGATGGGGGGTAAGAAAATAAATGAAAAATCAATTCAGTTTCTCAATACTGATTTTTCTTATTCAAGCGTGGATTTGTTGTTTCTTTTCTTAAATATTTTATTATTTTTATTTTATGCATATGAGTGTAGTGCCTGCATGTAAGTGCACACATGTTGTGCAATGCCTATCAATGTCAGAAGAAGGTGTCATATTACCCTAGAACTTGCATTATAGACAGTTATTAGCCATCACGTGGGTCCCAGGAACTGCACCTGGGTCTTCTGCAAGAGCAGCCAGTGCTCTTAACCACTGAGCCATGTCTCCAGCCCAGGATTGGTTGTTTCTTATGATTCAAACACATATATAAACATAAGACCACTAAATGGTTGCTGGATACTCTTGAATCAGTAAACAGCATTAGTGGCAATTTCACCCATTAGAGTTTGTAACAAAACATTGGATCAAGAACAAAAATCAGGAGACAAGTCTCATTCGAGAATATTTAAATTCCTGTGTTCTTGTGTCCTACTTTCCCCAGACTCATCTCATAAGAATAGCCAAGCTGGGATATTAAGTCAGAATGTGTTCACTTGAAACTTGAACACTTTCCATGAGTGGGTTCACTGCATTTCTTGGCTGACTACTCTAAAATACTAGTCATTCTAGTACCTCCTGAAAGTGGCTAGATACTGAACTTCCCCTTGAAGAAGCTTGGATTATAGTGGCATAATTGAATTATATTTGGCTACTCAGGATATGAGAAATGTGGTAGGGATATTTGCAAGGCAATTTTCATTATAGAACAAATTAATATGTTGCAAAGTGCAAGTTTAATATTTTATAATTTAAATATTAATAAAGAAATAAGTTAAATATTACCTCTTCACAAATGAGAATAATAAGATCCTGAGTAAAATTATGACAGGACCCTGATTCAAACCCTAGTCACGTGTGTCTTTCCCCTGTAGCAAATGGCATTATGTAAGGCACTTTATTTCCAATTTTTATCAGTAATTACAAAACCTTTTTGAGTACACAGAATTTACTCTGATTTTTAAAGTAACATTTTAATTAACTCTGCAAATTTCATACAGTTTCTTAGTCATATTTACCCAAAACTGACACATTCATCTCCTCACAGGCCCACCTCCAAATCTCTACCCACCCAACTTCTTGTCCTCTTTTTTTTAAGGCTGTGGAATTCAATTTGTGTTGCTCAAATATCTTGGTAGTGGATTCTTCCCTTGAAGTATAGTCAACCTACTAGGGGGTCACATCCTTAAAGATAGCTGACTCTTTCTCTCCCAGCAGCTATCAGTCGCCAATAGCTCCTCAGCTAGGACTGGGACTCCAGGCCTAAATCCTTCCTCCATAATGGGATTTCTAGTTTGAGCTTGAGCAGTTCTTATGCTTGTCATCAGAACCACTGTGAGTTCATATGTGCAAATTCCCATTTTGTGTCAGAAAAACACTTGTTTTTGTAGTCACCACTGCAATCACCACCATCACGGGCATCGAAGCTGCTCCTCCACTTGCCCTGGGCTGAGGCAGCTCTTCTGCTTGCCCAGTGCTGCCTCTTGTCATCGCTGCTTCTGCCTGGTCCCGGACCCGAGGGCTGGTGAGGAGACTGTGTCAGCAAAGTCGCATTCAGACACAGGAGACCAGGTTCAGTGACACAGGTCTGCTTTATTGTAGGAAGACACAAGCTTATATAGGGGTAGTGGTCCAATCACAGCACAGCAAGTAGGATACCTTATTAGCATAACAGGTTTAGTGTCCTATCACAGTAAAGCAAGTAGGATGCCTCATTAGCATACTGGGTTTCAGATTACAGAGCCTGGATTCCTGGAAACCATGTGACCCTGACTGTTGCAATATCTAAGTGTTGCAATTTTGGAAGTCCAAGGGTGGTGATCAGGAAGTGGTGAGCTCTAGGCATTAGTCTCATGATCTGCCAATGGAAGCAAATGTCACAAGGTGTTCTTTGTGGATCCAGTGGTCAGCCCATTGCCTCAGGCCTGCTGTATAGCTGTCAATAAGACTTTCACCCTAGTCTCAAGCCTGTCTCCCACATACCACCTTTGGGTCTTATACTCTGTCCACACCATAGTTCTCAACTATTCATGAGTCTTGGGAAAAGGGGTATGACATAGATATTTCATTTAGAATTGGGCAGTCCACAGTCTCTTATTCTCTGCACATTGACTTATATGGGTCTCTGTGTTAATCACCATCTCAATCTGGTAAGAGATGAGAGGTGGTCTAACCTACAGATATAAAGATAAGCCATTAGGAGTCATTTTAATACTACGATCATTTATCAGAATAATAGTAGTAGGTTCCATGCTAGGGTATATAAACTATCTAGCCACAGGTTCTTAGCCTTAATAATGGTGTTAGATATGGGGTAGATCTTAAATAGAATGAGAAAGAGTTTATTACTCCCATAATATTCATTCCACTATTGTATCAGTGAGCATTTCTTCCCAGGCTAATCTTTATTGTAGTTCACAGCGTTCACAGCTGGGTAAGACTGAGTATTAATTTTCTCATCTCATAGCCTACATAACACCTTCCAGCACTGTGAAACTTAACCAGTAGGGATGAAACTTCCAGGTCAGTGCAAACTTGATTTTTTCCATGCTCTGTGATTCAAATGTGTATGGTCTTCAGCCTTAGGGTCTGACAGTCAAGTTCTAGTGAGTAACCAAGAGCAATGACAATAACCAATAACATCTGGAGATCTATGTGATTGAAAGGTCAACAATTCCAAAAGAAGTAACCCCTCCCACAGTGTCCAGTAGGGACACTGTCACCCCATCATAGGTAACTCCATTTAAACTCTTTTTATATGTGTATATGACTATATTTTAGGAAGCTGCTTTAGCAGTAGGTTTCCAAATGACTTTTTCAAAAGGTACTTAGTGTTAGTTATCCCTTCTCATACTCCCTACTTTACCCTGCCCTCCATTAACCAACCATTTAACCCTTCCTATTCCATTATTTTCTTCCCTCCATTTATATCACTGCATTCTATCTCCTCTCCCATGAAGTATCCTCCCATAGCCCCTTACAAGATTCCTGGCCTCTATAAGTTTTCCAAAAGAAACACTCAAGATTGGAATATCTCAAGATTGAGAGCTAGCATCCACAGATGAGAGAAAACATGGGGTGTTTGTCTTTCAGCGTCTGGGTTATCTGACCTTGACCTCGGTAGTATAGAAGACAGATTGTTTTAATAGACATTTTATTTACCCATCACAATAATCAATTTAGAAATGTCCACATGTATTCTGTGGGGACTTCTGAGATAGTCTGATGCACTCTTAAACCAAAATATGAGAATTCTGATCTGATTCCACAACATTATACACTGGTTTCTTAACTAGACCTCTGAAATGTACACAAAGACTAATACATGGATCATTCAAGCATTGGAACGCAGTAGCACACAAGTTTCATGAGTAATAGAAATGCAGGGACATGTTTTATCAGGCCCTCCTGTTACCAGGCCCTTGTGTTTTCTTCTGTGAGGCTTTTCCTAGAGTATAACTGGGCAGAGAAACCCCAGGCCAACTTTAAAAATTCTACACCACATAGGATGAGGAAATTGGAATTCAGGGTTAGTGGGTAGCTGAATTGATGGGAAGGTTAACAGAAAGGAGGGGAACTATGGAAGGAAGAAGCTGCAGAAATCTTCATCAACAGCAAATGGTAGTGTGATTACATCTAAGCCATGAATTCTTCCAGTGAGGTTTCACACAGCTATCAGAGAGTAGCTTTGGACATCAGAGAAATGCGTGGAGACATCAGGAGTGCACAGTGTGAGGAGGGAGAGGATATCTGACCACACTGAGTGGAGAGAACTCTCTGAACAACTCAGGCATTTAAATGCTCTTGAAAGGGTTCTTCAAAGCACAGCTACTCTAATCTCAGAGGACTGTCCCAGAGTCTTCTTAATAAGGTTTAACCACAGGCTCCTGAAGAATTTAGCTGTACTACAATAAATCAATTACATTTTAAAATACAATTCAACTTCCTCTAAATGCAAAACCAAAATCCAGACAAGATTCTAATATCGGCAGAAAAATATAAACAAGCAAAGAAGCCAAATATATTATCTCTAGAGATATCTGTAAAGCATTAGTAGTAAGACTGGGTGACAGTCAATAGAAGCAAGCCAGATGGCAAAGAAGTACCAAAATGACCAGATAGGACTTTATAGTAGCAGAATGAGATTTTAATAGAGTTTCAGTCTAATGCTTTATGTCAAAAACATAGCTGAAATTCACGAACACATACAAAAGATTTTGGAACAGTCCTTCTTTCAGTGTAATTCATTAATTGTTGAGGACCTTAAGGCATGCTAGATATCATACTAGATTCCATGGGGATAAAAGCAAACGCGGATAAAATGATGTTCTGCCTTCATGGAACTTGGGAGGTGGGGAGGGTTAAACATGACATTTTCATTCAGAGCTATAGATGCCAGATTGGAGTAAACACATGGATAATTTGGGAGGAATCTGATGTGCTTGAAGGTAAAAGCAATTTGCAAGTAGAGAAAAAAAAAAGAGTGAAACTTTTGCAGAAAGGTACCAGCAAGTTCTTACAAACTAAACCAGTAACATGTTTTTGAGTTTGTTTTCCAAAATTCTTCCCAATTGCTTATGTTCCAAATGGATATTTGATTTGAATGTGCGGTTTCTTAAAGCAGATGAAGTGATGGAAGATGATTAAAGGACTAGTGCTACCCTGCAAAATCATTACCTGAAGAAGCAGCCCCTGCACCCTGAAGAGGATGTGATGGAATGGCTACTGACTTAGGAGCAGAAGAGGACACTCTGCCTCTCCGGGAGGAAAAATAAGAGATCAGAGGCATAAGACTCTGCTTTAATTAAAAGGAAATTATGAAAAATGTTGTTTATTCAGGTAATGCTTTGTGAATTGCCTTCTCTGGGATGACGAGAAAGCTGAAGTCTAAAGAATATTTATGATCCAGCATGCTAAACAAATTGCCTATTCCCTTGGTAATCAATTTGGGTCAAGGGTAGCAAATAAGATTAAATTAGACTGTGCTTTGTCATTTACTACAACATTTAGAACTTCTCAGTTTATTTTTTGAATTCAGTTGAAGTAAAATCTTAGTCTCGGATTTTTTGACTAGAGCACTTTCCTATTTAAACACTGTTACAGTTTAATTATTAAATAGCACCCATAGGTTCATATACTGAACGCTTGGCTGAACATCTGGTTATACCGAGAGGTTGTGGAAACGTTATGAGGTAGGATCTACCTGGTGGAAGCAGTAACTCAGGAGGTTCCTTGAGGGAGTATTGTCCTTGTCCTCTTCCTGTCTCCCTGTCTCTGCCTTTTCATCAAGAAGTAACTTACCTGATCCACCACAAAACTATTGAAAATTTGCAGTTATAAAAGTATTGTATCACAGAAATTGGTGATTTTCAACAGTTTTTCCTGGTAGTCACTTATAGTGTACATCACTTTGAAGAGCTCGTTTGCATATTCCCCTTATTTTTATCATGGAATCTAGACCCTACCTCTGCTTTGGTTATGGATTTAGTATAATTTGAGTGTTCCTCTGAGGTCCATTTGTGCAGTCTTAGGACTCAGGGTGGTGACAAAGAAGGTGCTGTAGATTGTTAAAGAGGTGGGGCATAGCAAGGGAATAAGTTCAGTGAGGGTGTGTCTTCAAAGGAGAGTGTGGGATCTTTGTCTCTTCCTCTCTGCTTCTCTGCTCTGAGAGGTATCACTTTTGCTTCCCCACACTCTAGTCAGGATATACCACCATCTGCCCATATCAGAACTGAGATAACTAAAAATTCTCTTTATAGGTTTGTTGCTTCAGGGACTGGTGGGATGGCTCAGCAGATAAAGAAACTTGCCACCCAGCCTGAAGGGACCCACACACAGGAGGGAGGTAAGTGACTCCTGGAAGTTGTCCTCTGACCTCCACACACATATGCCATTACACACACACACACACACACACACACACACACACACACACCATATATATAATAAAAATAAGTTTTTTACCGTTTGCCTCAGGTATTTTGTTGGATTAGTGACCTAAATACAGTTTCCTATAATGTATATATGCTTCAACATAATTTCTTATATATGAAGTTGAGTTTATTTGTATTTGAATTTTGCAGTAAGAAAATACAATATTGCTCCAAAGCTAGTATCTTGATGCCTGAGAAAAAGTCCATGATTCTATGAGATTTTATACTACTAAGTCCTGTGACAGTTTCCAAGTACAGTTGCTTAATGTCAGGGAATGAGAGAACTTCATTCAGACCTTGGCAGACATTTTTCTACTCTCTTTTCACTAATGCTCCCTGAAACTCCTCTGCTCTGGAAATTTTTCCAAGATTCTTTACCCTGCTCATCATTATGTGGGCTGTTTGAGGCATTAGTCATTACAGTCATTTTTCATTTTTTTTTGCCATCTCATAAAAAGACATTCTTTCATAGGCCCCATTTGTTCAATACTCAGTCTCTGAAAGTGTGGCTATGCACATTGTGGCAGGTGGAAGAAGCTGCCCAGGGTGCTCTAGCACCCGTGTCTGCACTTGTGCCTTTCTGAGAGGTAATTATTGCAAACATCCACATAAAGCTGTTGGCTGTGCTCAGGTACAAATACATAAATGGACAGTGCCTGGGGAACTCTGTGTTGATTCTGGTTCCCAAAATCTCTGCCAGCTTTTACAAGGTTTGTCAACAATGGGTCAAAAGGAAAACTCTGAAAGATTCTAACATTAAATAAAAATACATTAATAGTACATTTCATCTTCTTCAGCGCCTACCTTGTGCACACACAGGAAAGATAAAAATATTACCTCATGTAAGGTGTTCACCCATCTTTTATTCTCAGACCTCTATACTTAGAAAGATTCAATGCTGTTAGTATGAATATCTTCACTCTTTGAAGCCTCCCTAACAGAATCACACAATGGCAGCTGAAGGCCTCAAAAGAGAAATTATTTTTAAAAAGCATGTTAACGCCAGAAATGCCATGCAAATGGAAGCTACCTCAAAACAGAACACTGTGAGAACTAATGACCTCAGAGCTTGAAGATCTCAAGTAGCCTCTGTAAAAGGTCAATTAAGGAAGAGATGATCTTCCTAGAACAAGGGACTCTAGATAGGCTGACTAGATTCAGCAGATGGACAAGCACTGGAGAATGGCTGGAGGTGCCGACAACACAGTGGACAGTAACAGGGATGACAGTATATGGGCTCCATTGGAGGGGGGAGCTATGGGAGGGTGCCATTTGGGATGTGGGTATATATATAAATAAGATTGTTTGGGATGTTCCGTATGAAATACATACAAAAAGTCAACAAATTAAAAAAATGAGTTATATTTGAGGAAAACGCATAAAAATTTGCTTCATGTTAATTAGTAGAGGTGAAAAACATTGTCATTGAAATCTACCTGATGACTTTATACCCATGCTCAGATGCCAAGGATCTCAGAAAGTAACTGACTGTTAATAGTAATAATCAGATACATAGAGATTAGAGATGCATGTGCAAACATGTGTTAATAGCATTAAAAATGAGTTTTTATGTATGAAATAGTATATTTTAACATGAAATGAGGATTTTTTGAAAGGTTAAAACCTAAGGGTTTATACTGAGTTCAATATTGTATAACTGTATTAATTCAACTGTGAACCTAAAAATTTACAGCCAATTTTGAAAGAGATGCATTTTTGCTCTAGAAATTGTTATTGAATATGTTAATGCTGTGATGAAATGCTTCTTCTAATCATGTGGTTATTGAATAAATAATTTTTTTAGAAAAAAGATCAATTAATACAGAAGACAGGATTAACAAGCAGGAGCTGAGCAACATCTTCAGGATGTTCACCAGGATCTTCACCTCCAGGGCAAAGGAGGAAGGGAGGCTAATGGCCCTCACCTCTTTCAAGCTCATTCACCATGCAGACCAGGGGGCTGGTGTCAGAATCCTGTCTTTGTAAACATCTTTACTTTCCAAAAGAGAACATAACTCTACTCCCCTGATGTATGGCTTCACTTATAGCTGTTTGAATTGAAAAGGCAGATGTTTTATTTGGGGAATTGACTGTAAGGGTGATTGCTTTCAGGTGAAACAGTTAATAAATTAAAATTTAGGGAGCAAGGTAAGTCTACTTGGGGAATAGAACTTACCAGCTAAAGGTGGGGAAAAAGATCATAGCCTGCTTGTTCTTGGAATAGCTCTATGGATAATTACATAATTAGGAGGGGCTAAGGATGGAACTGTTGTATTGATTAGCTGTCTAAAAATTTCCTGATTGTTAAACCTGAAGCCAGACATTTTGTTACTGAAATAAAATATGTTGTACAATCTTGAGTCCTCTACAATGGCAAGTATTGCTCATGCAATGCTTTGTACTATATAGCTTGCCCCTGGGATCAAAACTTCTTTTGAACAAAGTTCCCATTTTAAAACCTTCTGCTCAATTCTGTCCTCCAAAGCACTCCTGTGTCTTCCTTAACTGTTAAAAGAAAAACAAAAGTCCTTAAAAGTTACCTATACCCCCCACTTCCAGGACCTCATTCCCCACTCCATGAACTCACTCCAGCCTCACTTGGACCTCTTCCATAATCCTAAAATCTGATATGGGAAACAGGAGTATCTGTACTCTTCTGAGTACCCAGGACACTACAGTCTGCATAGCCATGCTGACCACTTCCTCCTTCCTAAAATAAGGCTTCTCATACTCTTGATGTGCATCTCTCACACATTTGTGTTTAATCATATATACTCTCTATTCCTTCTCATATAGGATCACATTATGGTTCTGAAGAAGAAGAACAAAAGACTAATCTCAGCCTTTAAGAAAACATAGGGGGATGTGTGTTCCATGGTCAGTTCTTTTAATTAAGCTTAGGGTTTGAGTTTTCTAACTCTCACTCCTAAAAACTGCAGGACCTGGGAAAATATTCATAAATGTACAAAAAATTCCATTTTCTTTTCTCCTTGACAGCTGAAGTCTGCATTAAGAGGAGCCAGGTTCATGGTCCAACAGACAAGGCAGAGTGAGTAACAAGCTTCACCCTCACCACTGATCCGCTGTCCTACCAACTTCCTCTGACCAGGTATATTCCTCTGACCAACTGGCAGTTGAGTCTATTTGAGAGTTTAAGCAGGGAAGAAACTGGGTCAGGCTACAGAAGCAGTTTAGAGACTCTGGGGTAGAATTCAAAGGTCTGAAGTATAATCTAAAACAGGAGACTCGGGGCCTGAAGAGATGGCTTAGCAGTAAAGAGCACTGGCTGCTCTTGCAGAGGACCTGGATTCGACTCCCAGCACCCATATGGCAGCTAACAACCATTCGTAACTCCAGTTCCAGAGGAGTCAATGCCTTCTTCTGACTTCTGTGTGCATTTCACTACACAGATACACTTATATACATCCAGGAAGTACACTCATTCATACCTATAAAATAAAAATAAATAATAAATAAATAAATAAATAAAATATTTAAAACAGGAGACTTGATCAGATTCTGCGAGGCATGTCATTTGTCTGTAGGAGGGGCACAGTAAGGAAACACGGGGTTCCTCTCCATACTCCCAGTTCAGGGCAGGAACCTGGCCAGCAGTCAGGTCTATACTGTGTTCAATTCCCTGTCAACTAGATCCTGGGCTATCACAATATGAGAACCTCCTGTACACCTTAATTATTCTACTCTTATCCAATAGAATTTCTTTTTTTTATTTATTTTGCATTATAGTTTTAACCAACACTAATGGATGGTGCACATAAAGAAGAAGTCAGAGAAGAAGCCGACAATATTGCTTTTCTCTTAACTTGGTGGCTGCTGAAGACCGAATGAAGGAGATTTTATAAGCAAAAGGTTGTGGGAAGGAGTTGGAGAACTTAATCAGACAGAGGTTTAATTAAAAACTAATGAAGTAAGGAAGTTGGGCTTACCCGATGAAAATTATTTCATTGTATGCTAGCCTGTTTACTCATTACCTAAGCCAGTGTTTTCAATTCACTCATATGCATCTGGAGAAAAACAGTACTTTATTTAGCAAAATGGATCATGTACACTACCAATCTGTATCTATTTCTACCCATGCATTCATTCATTACATATTCATAATTGCAAAGTTTATGGAATCTGTGCATCTTGCGTATAATTCGACACTGGAAAATATGAATAGTTATGATAAAAATTAAGACACTGTGCTAAAACTGAAACCAATCAAGGACTTAAAAAAATACATTTTAGGCCTGGAAAAATAGCATTTAAAATTTCAAAAAAAATTTGTCTCTTGTTTTTCCATGTCCTTCTACAAGTTATTGAATTATTTTCTCTCCCTTGAATATAGCAAACATTTCTCACATCTGTGCTCATGCTCATGTGAGTCCATTATTCTGAAAATATTCTTTCTTTCATTGGCTAAAATGATTGTCATTCTTTAAGACATAAGTCAAATATACTTCATTTATTACGTGTCCCCTTCCTACCATACTATTAGGTATAATGAGTCATTTCTTCTTCTTTATTTTAAATATATTTATTGATTCATATATTGAGAATTTCATACAGTGTATTTTGATCATATTCGGACCCCCAATCCATCTACACCCCTATGTTACAACTACCATACCCCACTTCAAATGTTTTATTCTTGTTTTAAAAGTCTATCGAGCCTAATTTGTGTTCCCCAAATGCTCTTGGCTGTGAGTCTACCACCTATAGCCTGGTCAAGCTACCAGGCCTCAGACCCTTAAAGAAAACAGACTCTCCCTCTCCAAGGAGCTATCAAGTACCAATAGTGTCTTAGCTAAATTTAGGGTTTCTTGTTCACCTCCTTAATCCTTGCTGGATTTTTGTATGCCTTAGAATGCACAGGTCTTGTGGGTGTTATCACAATCACTTTGCGTTCTCATGTACAATCATCCTATTGTGTCCAGACAATATAGTTTCTTTGTATTCATCCAGCCACATCTGGCTCATATAATTTTACCACCCAATCTTTATCAATGATCCTTGAACTTTGGGAAAAGAAGGCATGATATAGATGTTCCCTTATAGATCCATTTAAGACTAAGCACTATGCAGTCTCCTAGTCTTTGCACATTGACCAGTTGTGGGTCTCTGTGTTAATCGCCATCTTTTGTATGAAGAAGACTGTCTGGTGGGAGCTGAGTCATCTATGAATGTAACAAAAAGTCATTAGGAGTCAGTATTTTTAATTTTTTTTCTTTGAATTTTTGTGGTTTTCATTCAATAAAGTTTGATGTTATTTAGATTCCTTCCCCTAGCCATGCCTTTCCCCAATCCAATTTAATGTACTTTTATATATATAAAATATGGCTTATAGAGTCTTATTTGTGTCTCCAAGTGTCCTTCAGTGTGAGTCCATCCACTGCGCCCACGATCCCTGTAATACACTGTCTTCCTCCCTCCCAGCAGCCATCAATTGTCAAAAGTTACTTACATCGGGTTAGAATTCCTTACCCACTTCTTCATGTCTGTGCTAGAATTTTGTCTGCTTTAAAACTGCATAGGGCTTGGGCGAGCTGTCACCATTGTTGTGAATTCATGTGAGTAAATGATCAGCTATCTGTAAACTTCTATTCCTTGTGGTCATCTGCTTCCTCTGGCTCTTACAGTCTTTCTGCTTCTTCCTCCTCAATGAGCCCTGAACCTTGGGAAGCAGAGATTTGATTTAGCTGTCTTATTAAGAGGTAAGCGATTTGTAGCCTTTTGTTCTCTGCACACTGGCCAATTGTGGGTTTGTGTATTAATCACCATCTACTGCATAAGGAAACTTCTCTGATGAGAGTTGAAAGATGCATTCATCCTATGTATGGAGGTTGCATTGAAGATGTGTCAATGTTAAGCATGTCAGAGACACTTAATAATCTATGTGTTTGACTAATTTTGGAACTCTCTAAGAGTTTCCGTCTGTAACAAAAAGAAGCTGCTTTGATGATGGGTGAAAAGTGTACTTGTCTGTAAATATGAGGATACATATTTAGAATAAAGAAAGAAATTATGTTGGTCTAGGTTTGTGACAAGAATAGGTTTCCCTAGGATCTATGACCTCTCCAGCCATTTGTATTTGACTATGTTTACAGTACTGTACATGAGTTTCTTCTCACTGAGCAGTTTTTAATTCCAATTAGACAGCTGTTGATTACCCCCAAGATAAAAATGTCACTACTGTACCAATAGTGATAGTTTGCTGAGCCAAGTCATTGTTCTTTATTAGGTTTTACAGCTAGTTAGGTTCATTGACTGTTTTGCTTTTTCCCTTGGCAGCTTGAGTAGTATCTTCTGATACCAGGAGAGCTAGTCCTCAGGAAGGAGACTTCCAATTCACCAGCTCAATTACTCAAAGTCTTATATCTGAAATATGACCTATCTATAGAAATAGGTTTAGAAGTCAGTTTGATACTATGTCCATCTAGCATAATAAAAGAACAAGGTTTTCCCCTATGGCATTCGAATTGTCCAGCCACAGGTTAATGGGTGTGGTGGCACACGCCTTTAATCCCAGCACTTGGGAGGCAGAGGCAAGCAGATCTCTATGAGTTTGAGACCAGCCTGGTCTGCATAGTGAGTTCCAAGCCATCTGGGGCTACAGGGAGATCCTGTCTCAAAAAAACAAAAACAAAAACAAAAGGGTAAATTAAATAAATAAATAAATAAATAAATAAATAAATAAATAAATAAATGGTATGGGCTCCACCTTGTGAAGTGAGCCTTAGATCCAATCAAGAAATGGCTGAGTACTCCCATAACATTATTGCCACTATTACACCAGAGAGGGTATATCTTGCCAGGCCAGTAATTATTGTAGCTGGCAAGGTTCATAGCTGAGTAAGATTGGTGCTTTTCTCTTCTGGTAGCTTACATTCCACCTTCCAACACAATGAAAGCTAGCCAGTAGGGATGAAGTTTTGAGGTCAGTATCAGCTTGACTTCTCTGTATTTGTTCTATGACTAAAGTATGTAGTGTCTTCAAACACTGGGTTTTACCATCAGGTTCTGGAGAATAACCAAGAACAATGATAATAGCCAGTAATGTTTGGAGAGTTCTTGGACTGAACTGGTCAACCACTCCAAAAGAAGCAACCTATTTCTAGCACTGGGCATTTTGTTTGCTACCCTATGGTGTCTAATGGGCACATTATCTCCTGGTTATAGGGGAATTCCATTCAAACTCTTTATATAGCACATGTGTATCTTTTAGGAAACTTCTACAATAGTAGGTTTCTATGTGACTTTTTGAAGATCTCCAATAATGACTTGGAAACAGCAAAACAATGGAGCCTGTTTGGGACAATTCAGACTGTTAATATTTAGAGGGCTTTTGTTGTTGGTTTTTGTTTGCTGTTTGTTTATTGAAACAGATTCTCCCCATAGCCCCAGTTAGACTGGAGCTTCCTATGTAGACCGGGATGGCCTCCATCTCACAGAGATCCACCTGCCTCTGCCTCTTGAGTACTGGGAATAAAAGTGTACAAAATCATGCCCGAACTATTTAGATGAATTATTGACGAATCTTTAGAAATTTCCTGTTATGTTAATGTAGTATTGTTTTCTTAAACCTTTCTTGGTTAATTGTTCTGCAATTGTTTATTTCTTGTGCCCTCTTGGTGTGCTCAGTCATCTTTTTAGACTGAAATAGTCCATCAAATGTCCTATGCACTAAGTACAGCTGGTTTAGTGGGCATAAATTCTTTTTTTGTTGTTGTTTTTGCTTCTTCAATTACAGCTGATAATTTTGCTGTACATAGTAGTCTGGGCTGGCATTTGTGTTCTTTCTTGACTTGGCTTTCAAAGTGTCCATTGAGAAGTCAACTGTTACCTGATGGACCTGCTTTTATATGCGACTTAGTCTTTTTTTCTTGAAGTTTATATATATTTTTTAATTCTATGTATTTAGTGTTTTGACTATTATATGATGTGGGGCATTTATTTCTGGTCCTGTCTACTTGGTGTTCTGCCTATTAATGTACCTTAATAAGTATCTGTTTTCTTAGATTTGGGAAATTTTCTTCTATGTTTTTATTAAAAATGTTTTCTGTGCTTTTGACCTGGGTTTCTTCTTCATTTCTATCTCTGATTCATAGGTATGATCTTTTTTATAGTGGAACAGACATCCTTGTATGTTCAATTCCTGGTGGTTATTTTCAATTTAATATTTTCTTTCACTGAGTGATCCACTTCCTTGACCTTGTCTTTGAAATCTTATATTCTCTTTTCCACTTGATCCAACAGATTAGTGAAGCTTTCCTCTGAGCTTTTTACCTGCCTTCCTGAACTTTTTAGTCGAATTTTACTTCAGTTTTGTTTTTCTAAAGAGATCTTAGTTCTTTATTGAATTCTAATTTCATGTCTTGAATTATTTTCATTATTTCATTCAACTGTGTTTTTATGATCTTTATGCAACATTTTATTTATATCCCACTTGAGTTTCTTGAACATATTTACAGTTGCTATTTTGAAATCACTGTTTTGTGCATCAGCTAGATTTCCTTTCCCAGGAAGCATTATGATGGGGGTGCAAATTTCAAAAGGAGATCTATTGTCTTGATTTTTCATGCTGTTTGTGTTTTTGCAGTGGGACCTATGTATCTGGAGTTGTATTCTGTGGTGTTTCTTGGTATGGATATCTGATCTCACCTTTATTGAGTATGTGTTTAGATCTTTGTTTGCTGTTGTCCCAACTTATGCTGTGACTCAGCTGAAAGGTGTTTGGTGTTCAGTCTTGTGATGGATGTATGACTGGGGTATGAGAAGTGGTCTCAGTTCAGCTAAGCATAGGTGCAACTTCTGAATCTTAGGTCACATGACAGAGTCCCCACAGTGGGGTGGACAGGGTGGCTGCTATGTGAGAAAGCAGGCAAACAGGCCAGTAGTGATACTTGATTTGAGGTATAGGGGTGATTCGAATTTGGTAGTAAACAAGAAAATGTGCAAATGTATCTCTTGTGTGGGTCAGTCTGGGAAGACACTCAGATTGTACAGTTCCAGCTATGTCTGGAAGTGTGGGGATGGCAACAAGGGCAGGCAAATTTCTATAGCACTCATCAAGCTGAGCAGGTAGGAAGGCAGAGTGATCTGTGCTAGACTTTGGAGCTGGGAACGCTGGGGTTGGAGAACCAGACTGGTGGGTACAAAGAGTGCATGACCCAGGCTAGGCCTGAGAAAGTGGAGTAATGGACAGGGAATGGGGGAGGGAGGAGTTAGTCTTTTCTTTTGATATAAAGTATTATTGGAGTCTAAAGTTTATTTCATGTGCTATTTTGCTACTTGCTATGGGATTTGGGGGGACTGAGTCCTTATGTTACTTTATTTATAAAATAGGAAAAATAAAAGGCATATGTCAAGATTCTTCTGAGATTTAAATGACTGAAGAAAACAAGAGATGTGATGTTATGATTTGATATTCCTTCGAACACTCTGTCTCCAGCTGACATTGTTGTTTTGGAAAGTTAGGAAACTTCTAGAACTTTGGTCTAGCTAGAGGAGGTATGGCTAGGGTGGGTCCTGAAGGTGACATCACCTTCTGGCTCAGCCCTGAGCTTTCTACTTCCTGATCCATGTAGATGCAAGTAGCCTCCTCATGCACTTTTGCCAGCTCAGACTGACCTGCTCTCACCACCATGAGTTCCTGCAACAATGGACTGCTATCTGTGGCAATCATTCCCGAGAAGCAAGCTTTACATGCTTAAGTTGCTCCTGTCAGGAATTTTGTCACAGTGACAAGAAAAGTAACTAATAAAAAAGACTTAGAAAGAACGTCCAGGACACTGTAAGTACTTGCAGATGGCATTATCATACCACATCTTTATCATAGCATAACATCTAAATATTTATGCAATCTGTTTACTAGTCATTGGTTTATCAGAGGTCTGCCTTATTTTTAGAATGACCTTTATAGTCTCAGTTCTATCTTAAGAAATAATAGGTTCCCAATAACTCTGGAAAAATGTAATATATTGACATTAATTTTTTAAAATAGCTAAAATTTTACAGGGTAGCAAGTCATCCCTTTAGAGGAACTTTTTTTTATTGTTTATTATTTTTATTTTATGTGTACTAGTATATTGTCTGCATGGAGGTAGGTGCACCGGTGTTGCACAATGCCCATGGAGGTCAGAACAGGGCTTCAGATTCCCTGGAACTGGAGTTACTGATGGTTCATGTGGTTGATGAAAATCAAACCCGGATTCTAGAGCACACGGTGCTCTTAACCTCTGAGCCATCTCTCTAGTCTCCAGTCCCTGTTTTTTTTTTTTTTTTTTATAAAAATATCAAAAAATTTTTTCAATATAAAAAAAACTTCACAATACAAGAGACTATTTAAGACTACAGGGTCTTTTTTTTTTTTTTTTTTTTTTTTTTTTTTTTTTATAAAGCAATCTCAAATAATTTTATCAATATAAAAAAGTCTTCACAATACAAGGGCCTGGAGGAATGGTCATAAATAACAAATCTTTCAACTCACAATTGGTTTATTTAGGATTAATGGTGTACACATTCAATAATGAAATTATAGTGGTTATGATTATATAATATATTGGATATAGCAATGTTTTCCTCTTTCATAAGCACTTTACACTGTCATTTTATATTACTCATAGCTGGCAAATTGTAAAATAAATATTTTAACCATATTATCCTTGGATATATAAAATATGAATATATTCATATTTTCATTACATGAATAATATGTTTGATCCTGATATTATCTGGGGGTGGGACTGAGGAGTCAGAAAGTCAGGGAATCATTTGTTGATGTACAGCTCATTATTTTGCAATGATAGGCAGTTTAGCAATGACCCTAGAAATACTGATTATATGGAACGCTCTGCTCATTGCAAAGATAAAATCAAGGATTAAAAATCCATTTGGCAATGCCTATATATAAAAAGGAGTAAATGGAAAGTATGTCCCAATTTTTAGCAGGAAAGTAGAGAAAGACACAAATGAGAATTGTTCTAGAGCATAAGAAAGGAATCAGGAAATTAAAATTAAGTCATAGCCTCATGCAATACTATTTTACATCATTAGCACAATTTCACTGTCATCTGAGACACTTCCATGCTATTATATCTGGTCCAAAATGTGCCAGCAATAAAGGAGCAGACTAATTGTCAGACTTCCACTTCTTCTCAATAATTACTGCTCTGCTGAAAAAAAGAGGTTTCATAGTTTATATTCACTCAAATCTTATTGGCCTTAACAACATTAACTTTTTCAATCATAGCAGCAGCTAGATTTAACAAAAAAATTAAGCATCTATATCTATATGCTTATATTATGGAATGAAGGCTTTCTGTTGAGGTCATTAAGTTTATTGTTAAAAATATTTCAGGTATCAGGGCTGGAGTGATGTCTCAGCTCTTAAGAACACTTGATGTTCTTCCAGAGGACCCAGGTTCTGTTTCCAGCACCCACCTGACAGCTTACAACCATCTGTAACTCCAGTTCCAGGAGATCTGACACCCTTTTCTGGTCTCTGTGGGGCATTGCAGCATGTGGTACATTTAAATATAAGCAGACAAAACACTCATATACATAAAGTAAAAATAAGTAAAATAAAATAAATATTTCAGATACAGTTGAAGAATTCAAGAGTATTTTGCTTTCCCTGTTTTCTCACTCCTTTCTTATAGTTAAGAAGTGTTGAATCCTCCTTCTGGAGACCAGACTTCCTCATTTAGAATAGAGAATTCCCATCACTTCTTACCAACTAAGCTGGTAGGTAATGTGAGGACTAAACAAGTGATATTTACTCTAAACCTGCTCAAGGGCCAGTGACTGGGGACATCATAGGCCCTAGAGAAGATCCTACTTACTACTGTTTTGCTAAATGGACATGGTGTTAAGCCTCCTTCTAATATTCCCGTTTGCACCCTTAGATTACTGCTACCCAGCCCTTCTCAGGGACACTTCTTATCACTACATGCAGTGGTCAATACAGAGGCTCATACTGCTCAAAGTGTTAACAAGTTATGGTGGAATGTTTGCCCCCAAATAGGATATTCATATCACCCTCCCCAAGGCTCAGAGAAAACCAATGGAGAGGGTGCAGCAAGAATATAAGGTGCTATGCCACAAAAGATGTCTCCTTGACTTAATATGGTCTTGCACTCATGAAGTCACTTAAAATGTGGTTCTTTGCACAATATTGGACCCATCAACATTGCATCATGGGCACAACTTCCCTGAGACATTAGCAGAGAAGGTTGTGGATTGAGGGAGTGTCCTTTTCTCCTCAGTGGTGTATCCACTGAAAAGTAGTTCATGTTTCAGTAAATAACTTCCTACCCTTAGCATACAAACCACCCAAGTTCAATTCAGTGGATCACACACAAAAAAAGACAGGAATGTTGGCTGGGGATTTCCTGAGAAGAAGGAGTTTTAGTGGAAGATTAAAGGGGCCTGTGGGAGGATACTGAGGACTCGAAATCACTAAAACATGCTATATGTGTTTTGAAACCATCAAAGAATTAATAAATTTAAGGAAAGAAAGTGAGAAAAGAAGGGAAGGAAGGTGTGTCTCTCAGTGTCAGGTGGGATATTTCTCATAGGAAGTAAGTGAATTAGCTGGGGAAGGCCTTCCTAGATCTGCCCATGCACAAGATCTATTGGCTTACCTTGAGGAAGAACCTAGATCATCCTACAGAGTTAGCCCTCCTTGTATGTGCGTGTGTGTGTGCATGTGTGTGTGTGTGTGTGTGTGTTTACCTTTTAGAAAAGGGCAAACTGCAAAAGAGAGAGATGAAAGGAAGAAAAGTAGGTGAACACAAGAGAAGGAATGAGAAAAGCAGAAAAGTGAATGACATGAATCCCTCTAATCCCAGGGGTAAGTATGAAGTCTCTTAACCACCTGATAGAAAAGAGGTTTAGACACTGGTAGGGGCCCATGATAAGACTGGGTGATTGGGTGATTCTTTCTAGGAACATGTAAGAAACACAGATAATAAGTTCAATCTCAGGATATGGAGTCAGAAATAATCTTTAAAACTGGACTCCTAGCTTTTAGATGCACGGTTTTTCCCAGCTCAGAAGCCCAATCCTATCCTCAGGACTGTCTTTCTCTTTCTTAATAAATGATCTCTATTTCTATTACCTTTTAAGGAACGTGACTCCTTACACTTTGGTTTCTCTTTAGACAGTATAAGCCTTTTGTCTTTACTAAAAAAGTGACTATACAAGGAATTGCAGTGATTGTGACAATGACTTGAACTGTCACCAGTATGAACCTAGAATGTCAGTTAACTCTGTTTAGATCTCTGAAGCCAGTGGAGTCCCATCTGACATTGGTCATTGCTATTGAAGGGAAAGTTACTTATGAATTTCAGGAGGGAAAACCTCTGGAAAGTTAACTGGCATGGTCACAGTGTAACATACTTTTCATTGAGTCATTGGCTTGACAGCATTTACATGTTACCTGCATTTCTAGGCTTAGAGAGATACAATTTTAAATTCATGGAAGGCCTGAGCCAATGACTCCTGAAAAGTTTCACTTCTGGTTAATTTGCTTTTATATCCTGAGTTTTCTATACATGTATGACCTGTTGAAACTAGCTATGAAAACATTTTTTAATGAAATCTAATTTTATAACCACCTATCTATAAAACTACTACAAACAAAATTGGCTCCCACCGATATGCATTCCTTAGTAGCCTTCAAATAATTGTCTACCACTCCATCAGTATACATCAACATCAAAGACTTTATACTTTGGTACACAGTACTTACTAAAAGCTATCACTATAAGCAAAAAGTCACTACTGTCTGAGGTTGAACTTGAAATTTCTTCTAGCAACATTGAAAAGCGTTGCTCATTGAGCACAATACTACTTGCAAGTTGCTTAAACCTCTCCTTAAGATAGTGTCATAAGGAACTGGGGAGGTGGTTCCGTAGTTAAAATGCTTCCTGTGCAGGCATGAGAATTTGAGCTTGGTTTCCCAGAACCCCACATAAACTCTGTGTATACATGGTAGCCCATATGTAATTCCAGCCTGGGGAGGAAAGTAGAGAGAAGGGATCCCCAGAAAAATCTGGCTAACAAGACTGGCCATATTAGTGAACTATAGGTCTGATTGAAAGACCCTGCCTCAATGTATACAGTGGAAGAGCAATGGAGGATGATTCTTAACATCAACTTCAGGCCTCCAAATGCACCTACATACATGCACCCACATACATGCAACTAATTATGCACCCAAAACATTTTATAACAAAATACTAATAAATTGTTTTTCTCTACTCTGGGGACAAAATGAGATTATGGTTTTCCTCATTACCTCATCAACTCACATCTCTGCATAGTTTTAGAGACTATAGTGTATAGAAGCACTTCTCCTGAATCTACATGGTGGTCTTTGCTGTCTTCTACTTTTGGCCACTCAAGTTGGAGTGGAGGGAATGGTTATACCAGAAAGCCTTGGAAAGAGAAATGAGACAGAAGTTCATCAATGAGTTCTAACACATAGCTGAGCAGGACAAGGGAGATGTGCTGTGCTACCACTGCACATAGGGTGACCATAGATAGTAATGATGTAGTATATGTTTTATAAAACTAGAAGAAGTAAGTTTTAAAAAATAATAAACATTTTAGGAAACAAATATATTCACCCTGATTTGAATATTACATAATATATACATGTATCAAAATATTCTGTGGTACTTCATCAACATGTACAACTTTTACATAATTTTTAAAAGGGAATTCTTGATGGGCTTGGTGGTGTATATTTGTAATCCCAGAACTTGGGAGATACAGGAAGAAAGATTATGAGTTCAGCATCATCTTTGAGTACATAGGAAGTTTGAGATGGCCAGTCTGGGCTATCTGAGAGCCTGTCTCAACAAAAACCAAAAACAAGACCCCGCCCCTTACCAGCCTTTACCCAGACAGGCTCCAATTCCTTCATCTCAGGTCCCTGGACTAGCTTCCTAATCCAGATCAGCTAAACACCCTACCATAGATAGCTAAGTCCCTACTAAGGAGGTTCTCCCACCACCATCTTCCCTGGTTCCCAATCAGTTGGACAGACCTACCTAGCCAGGATTCTGACCAGTCTAATATCCTTCAATAACCTAAAGTATACACCAATGTATTTTCTATATCTGAACAAAAAGCAACCAAGCTATACAAACAATATCTTAACAGAATCAAAATTAAATTAAACAAAAGCAGAGTTGACATTCCTGTGGTACACATAACCAAGAAAGAACATCCATATGTTAAAACAGCACCACAAAAACACAAACAATATGAAAAACCAAGAGAATATGTCCCCAACAAAACTCACTAGTCCTGCAGACATGCACTAAATGAGAACCACCATGAGGAACCCCAGGACATAGAATTTAAAGGAACAATCATAAACATGCTCAAAGAACTTCAAGAAAACACATAAAAACAGCTCAAAGAACCCAAAGGGGAGAAACATAAACTTATGATGGAAGTCTAAGAATATACAAATATTCAGCTTCATGAAATATCAAAAAACAATTCATGACTTGGAAAGTAAATTCACAAGAGATAAAAATAGTGAAGAAATCCCAAATGAAAATGAACATGGGATTGAAAAACTCAATAAACTACTTAGAAGCAACAGGAGAAAAACTCATAAGCAAAATGAATGAAGTGGAAAAAAGAATATCAAGACTGGATGATAAACTTGAAGATCTGGACTCCTTAAGGAAAAACTATGTAAAATTTAAAAAAAAAAAAGGAATAGAATAGAATGGAATGGAATGGAATGGAATGGCTCAGTCAATATGAAAAAAAAATCTAGGATGATAAACTTGAAGATCTGGACTCCTTAAGGAAAAACTATGTAAAATTTTAAAAAAAAAAGGAATAGAATAGAATGGAATGGAATGGAATGGAATGGAATGGAATGGAATGGCTCAGTCAATATGAAAAAAAAAATCTACAAATTATATGCATACAAGAAGGAGAAGAATCTCATGTGAATGGCATTGAGCAGATCTTCAACAGGATTATAGAAGAAATTGTCCCTTAAATTAAGGAAAGACTACGACTTACTTGTAGCGATTCAAGAAGCACAGAGAATACCAATTTTACATGAGCAGAACAGAAAGTCACCATGCCATATCATAGTAAAAATAATTAAGTGTATGAAACAAAGAGAAGGTACTTAAAGCTGCTAGAGAACAACAAGTTACATATAAAGGAAAACCATCAGAATTACAGCTGACTTCTCAATGCAAACTATGTAGGCCAGAAGAGCCCAGACCAAAGTATTCCCAGTTCTAAATGAACATGGATGCCAACCCCGAATACTTTGTCCAGTAAAACTGTCATGGTTGAAAGGGAACAGAAAAATTTTCATGACACGAATAGGCTGAAAGAATTCATGTCCATCAAACCAGGCTTATGGAGAATATTCGAAGAAATACAAAGGACAGGAGAAAGGAATGAGTACACCCAAAAGGCTACAGAAAGAAAACAAATAAAAGTATAATAATGAAAACACAAAATAGGGCCACAAACACAAGAAATTAAAATGACAGTATCCAATACACATCTTTCAATAATAACACTAAATGTCAATGGTCTCAACTTCCTTGTTAAAAGACACAGGTTAGTAGAATGGATCAAGAAAGAAACCCATCTTATTGTCTTCAAGAAACTCATCTCACCTTCAATGATAGATACTTAGGGTGAAAGGATGGACAAAAATATTCCAAGCAAATGGCTCTAAGAAGCAAACAGCTGTTGCACTTCTAATATCTGACAAAATAGACTTCAAATTAAAAGTAATCATAAGAGATAATGAGAGTTACTTCATTCTAATCAAAGGAGCAATTGACCAAGAAGATATTACAGTCATGAACATATATGCATCAAACTCTGGAGAACCCAACTTTATAAAAACAATACTCCTGGACTATAAAACAGAGATTAACCCCCAACTCAGTAATAGTAGGTGACTTTAATATCCCGCTGTCTTCAATAGATAAGTCAACTGGACAAAGAATAAACAGAGACACATCTGAATTAAATTAAATTAATTTCCTACATGAAATGGACCTAACAGACATCTACAGAATATTCCACACAAGCACCAAAGAATACACCTTCTACTCAGCAGCTCATGAAAGTTTTCTAAAGTTAACCAAATTCTGGAACACAAAACAAATCTCAACAAATACAAAAATTGAAAGCATTCCATGCATTCTATCAGACCATAGTTCAATAAAGCTTAAAATCAACAGCAAAAGAAGCTCTAGTAAATACCTAAACTCATAGAGATTAAACAACACACTCATATGAATGGTGAATGGGTCAAAGAAGATATTAAGAAAGAAATGAAAGTATTCCTGGACCTAAGTGAAAATAAAAATAAATTCAGCGAAGCCTCGAGGGCACCTTAAAAGCAGTCCTAAGATGAAAGTTTATAGTTCTTAGTGCCCACATAAAAAAATCAGAAAGAGTACATATAAATGACTTAAAAGTACAACTCAAGACTCTGGAAAGGCAAGAACAAACCAACCCCAAACCTCCTAGATGAGAAAAAATAACAAAAATCAAAGTAGAAATTAATGAAATTGAAACAAAGAAAACAATACAAAAAAAAAATCAATGAATCTAAGAGCTAGTTCTTTGAAAGGTTAAACCAAATAGACAGACCCTTATCCCAGTTAACAAAAAGAACAAAAGAGCAAATCCAAATCAACAAAATCAGAAATATCACGAAAGGGGAAACATCACAACAGACACCAAAAAAAAGTCCAGAACACTGCAAGGGAATAATTAAAAAATCTATACTCCACAAAATTTGAAAATCTAAAGGAAATGGATGAATTTCTAAAACCATGGACACCACTGATGTTAAACCAAGAAGAGATCAACAGCCTAAATGGACCCATAACTAATAAGGAAATTGAAAGAGTAATACAAAACCTCCTGATTAAAAAATGTCCAGGCCCAAATGGTTTCACAGCAGAATTCTATCAAACATTCAAAGAAGATCTACAACCAATTCTGCTTAAAATATTCAAAAATAAAGTCCAGGCATGGTGATGTATGCCTTTACTCCCAGTACTCAGGAGGCAGAGCCAGGTGAGTTTCTGAAAGCTCAAGGGCAACCTGATCTACATAGTGAGTTTCAGGCCATCTGGGGCTACAGGGAGACCCTGTCTCAAATGACAATAAAAAAAATTCAAAAAGATAGAAACAGAGGAAGAACTCCCAAATGAAGCCCGTGTCACTCAAACAACAAAACCATGTAAAGATACAACAACAAAAAAGAAATCTAAAGACCCATATGCTAAAATATGCACAAACTGCATACAGACACATATCAAAAAGATCATCCACCACTATCAAGTCAGTTTTGTCCCAGAGATGCAAGAATGATTCAATATATGTAAGTCAATAACTGTAATAAAACATAAATAGACTTAAATATAAAAATCACATGGTCATCTCAACAGATGCAGAAAAAGGCCTTTGATAAAATCAACATGCATTCATGTTCAAAGTTCTAGAAGGAATTTTTCTGGAGGGAACATACCTAAATGTAATTAAAACTATATACAACAAACCTTAGGCAACATTATTCTAAATGGAGAAAAACTGGAAGCATTCCCACTAAAACCAGCAATCAGACAGGGTTGTCCACTATCTCTAGTCCTTTTCAGTATAGTGCTTGAAACTTTTGCAAGAGCAATAAGACAAGAGAAGGAAATTAAAGGAATACTAATTGGAAAGGGAGAGGACAAATTATCTTTGTTTGGAGATGATATGATATTATACATAAAATTCCACTAGAAAACTGTTGGAAATTATTAATACTTCCAATAAAGTGGCAGGTTACAAAATCAACTTACAAAAATCAGTAGCCTTTCTATGTACCAGTAACAAGCAATCAGAAAAAACAATCGAGGAAATCTTTCCATTGCAATAGTTTCAAAAAAATCTTTAGGAATAAACCTAACGAAAGATATTAAAGATCTCTACAATGAAAATCTCAAATCTCTAAAGAAAGAGATAGAGGAAGACACTAGGAGATGGAAAGACCTACCATGAACATGTATTGGTAGAATCAATATTGTAAAAATGACCATCTTACCAAAAGCAATTTATATATTCAAAGCAAAGCCAATCAAAATACCCACAACTTTCTTCACTGAGATTGAAAAAATTATTCTAACATTCATATTCATATGGAATTACAAAATAACCCTGATAGCCAAAGCAATCTTGGGGAAAAAAAATGATGAAGGGAACACCATACCAGATCTCAAATTATATTACAGAGCTTTAGTCATAAAAACTGATAGATTAAAAAGTAGCTGTATGATGAATAGGGTTGATCAGGAGAAAGCAGAGTTTATTAGCAAAGGAACACATGGGACAGATTCCCTTCCAGGCAAGGAAAATGTCTGCCCGGGCCTTGAGCTGGGGTCTTTTAAGGGGGAGGCTTCTGCTTCTTGCAGAAGGCGGGAAGATGTATTTTTTTTTAAAGTTGGGCAAGGGGAAGTGGGAGAACAGGACTATTAAAACCTGTTCTCTTTAGAGATCAAAGGGGAAGTCTGCTGTGTTGGACAAATAGTGGAGAAAAGTCTGCTTCTCTTGACTTCAAAGACCAGGGTGCTTATCAGCTCAGTTCCCTTTCCTCAGGAGCTTGAGAAGTCCTTGAAAACCTGTTGGTGAGGAGGTAGGGCTATCTGAACCTTAACAAAAACCACATGGTACTAGCATAAAAGTAAACATGTAGATCAATGGAACACAAAAGAAGACCCCAACATGAGTACATGCAACTTCAGAGACCTAATATTTGACAAAGGTGCCAAGAACACACAATGGAGGAACAGCAGCATCTTCAAAAATTGTGCTGGCAAAACTGGACCTCCACATGCAGAAGAATGAAATTGGACCCTTATCTTTCACCCTGTACAAAAGCCAAATTCAAATGGATCAAAGACCTCACTATAAAACCTGAAACTCAGAAACTTCTAGAAGAAAACATAGGCAGTGCCCTCCAAGATACAGGAGTAGGAAAGGACCTTCTAAATCAAACACCAGCTGCTCAGGCACTAAGGTCAACAATAAATAAGCAGGACCTCATTAAACTACAAAGCTTCTGTACAGCAAAAGAAACAACCAACAAAGGGAAGAGGAAACCTGAGTGGGAAAAAGATCTTTACCTGCTACACACCCCACAGTGGATTAATATCCAGAATATACAAAGAACTCAAAAACGAAGAAATAAGAAAATATATGACCCAATAAAAAGATGGACAATAGACCTGAACAGAGAGTTGTCAACAAGAAATAAAAATGACTAAGAAACACCTTAAAAAGTGCTCAACATCCTTATTAATTAGAGAAATGCAGATAAAATCCACTTTAAGTTTCCTTCTTACCCCAGTCAGACTGGCTAAGATCAAGGGAACAAAAGACTCTAAATACTACAGAGCATGTGAAGAAAGAGGAATGCTCATTCACTGCTAATGGAAACGCAAATTCCTGAAACCACTATGGAAATCAATACGGAGAACCCTCAAAAAAACTAAAAATGAACCTAGCACATGATCCTTGACATATATCCAAAAGACTCACCCTACTGTCCAGACACCTATAAAGCCGTATTTGTTGCTGCTTTCTTCACAATAGCTAAGAAATTGAAACAACCTAAATGTCCTTCAACTGATGAATGAGTAATGAAAATGTGGTACATTTACACAATGGAGTTTGACTCAGCAGTAAGAAAAGATGAAATTATGCAATTTGCAGGTAAATAGAAAGAACTAGAGAGTATTCTACTAAGTGAAGTAACAAAAACAGAAAAGCAAGTGATGTTCCTCCCCCATTTATGGATTATAGCAACTATCTCTTATATTTGAGTATATAAATTCCAATGTAACATCAGGTTCAGGAAAACAGAAAGGATACATGGAGGTAAAGGAAAAGGAAGAAACTGGGAGGGGGATAGTAAGAAACAGATGCTACCAGTGGAGGGGGGCAGTGGGAGTGTTTGGCAGGGAGGAGAGGAGGTAGGGATATGCAAGGGGTCATGTTGTGGGAGGGGTGGAAGTTGGGGGACAGTGGGAAGTGGGTGTTCCTGGGAGGAAAGTGGGATAATGGGTCGCTGTCACTGGGGAGGAGGAAGGGGGACAGAATGGGAGGATGGAGAGTGGAGATGAGTGAGTCTTGGGGGGCTGGGAAACCCAGAGGGGGGTGTGATACCCTTGGGACCCCATGGGAGGTGCACATATAGAACATTGGTGCATGTGTGTCCCTGAGAGCTGCTCAGTAGATGTATCCCAAGCAGCCTAGGTCCTCCTAGGGGTGGGTCCTGCTGTGGAGAGTTAGCCTCAGAGGGAGGAGCATTTGGCACCATCTTGGAAAAGAAGTAGCCAGCGGCAAAAAAAGATGGCCCCAGTGTCTCACCCACATGGACATGAGAGGGGGCATTTACCAACCTGGGGTGAGACTGTGGGCCCACAATGTATGGACAAAAGGTAACAGAGACTGTGGGCAGGCACTGAAGCAATCTGGAATGGTGGGCCAAGCTGCGCAGAGCTGGGTGCCAGGTGGCAGGTGTTCATTACTTTGTAGGTCACTTCCCTCCACCCCCCAAAGATATAAACTATGAAAAATTCAGATAAAGATATGCTATGTGGTTTGTCTAACAGTGCCAGTGGCAAGGGACCCTAGACAACTCTGGTGACTGCAGGATGCACAGTGCCAGAAAGAGGAGACCTCCCTTTTTGTGGTTGGTGGGAGTGGTCCAGGAGACTCCCAGCATGACACAAGCCATTGCCAAACCTCTTGTTTGTCTCCCAGGACTAATAGATAGGTCCCTACTGCTGAAGACAGGACATATATCAGATACAGGATTTGAAGCAATGGAGAAAGAATTGACCTGGAAGCCTTCTAAATGAAGTTTGGTTGATATAATGCTAGATGATAATATGGAAAGTATCGAGGGATAAAACAATCAATAGTCCAACCCAGTCCTAAAGCCTAATAACCATAAAGACCGGCAGGGCAAACTACCTCTATTGGTGCAGTAGTAGCACAGTTATCTGGGGGGCTATCAACAGCTATCTAATTGGACTTGAAGCCCCCTAGATGGGAGTGAACTTATGGGTGACACTGTAAACTCAGTCAAGTTCACATGACAGAAGTCGTAGAGACGTAGATTCTAGAGTAAACCCTGTATCTTTCATATCGCTAGACAAATGAAATTTCTTACTATAAACTAAATATCAATCCTTATATTTACAGAGAAGCATACCGTATACCACTCATCCAAGAAACTTCTTTTTGAAGCAGATGGAGGCTACTGCAGAATTGCACAACTGGTCAGACACAGAGAATATACATCTGAGAGATACCCACTACTAAGTGACACATCTATAACTGTACCTCTACACCTGAAACTCATGGAACATAGCAGAACAAGGGGCAAAG
This sequence comes from Nannospalax galili, assembly GCF_000622305.1. NCBI lineage: Eukaryota > Metazoa > Chordata > Mammalia > Rodentia > Spalacidae > Nannospalax > Nannospalax galili. Next base: position 3,622,336 of record NW_008344488.1, on the reverse strand, counting down.
AGAAAACATGCATCCCTGAACTCTCACCAGTAAACCTTCCTTGTACACTGAGTGCAATGCACATGAAAGGCCATAACTGCCCAAGCTGTTTTTTTTAATATTTTAATTATTTTTATTTTATGTATATATGTGTATTGCCTGCATGTATGTGAATGTACCGATTGTGCAATGCCCATGGAGGACAGAAGAGGCTGTCGGATCCCCTGGAACTGGAGTTACTGACAGTTGTTAGCTGCCATGTGAGTGCTGGAATTCAAACCCGGGTTTTCTGCAAGAACTGCCAGTGTTCTTAACCACTGAGCCATCTCTCCAGCCCTCAACAACTGTCCAAGGTTTAAAGAATAAGAGACTGCAGAGTGTGTATCCCTGGATAGGACTCCTATGTTGAACCGCACCCACCCACAGCTCAGGGACCATTGCAGAAGATTGTAAGAGCCAGGGCTGGTTTATGAACACAGGGAAGCAGAGGCTTTCAGGCCACTGGAGGTTTGCACATGTGAACTTGTGGCAATGATGGATTCAAACACAGGACCCATGCCAACTCAACTGAATAAGGGTTCAGAGGGGAGGAGAGAGATGGGTGATGGGCCAACCCTAGACTGAGATCTATTGGAGGCTGGTTGCTGGTGGGTAAAGGAGCGTATGCCCTGCACAAAATCTCTTGTTAGACTGACTGGACTCCAGTGGACCAATTTACACTGAAGAACATCTGGATGTAAATGCTTGACTGGATAGGACTTACCATGTGTAGGGGAGTATATGGGGTAGAGTGGGGGCATGGGGGAGGCATGGATAAAGTAGGGGTCTCAGTTTGATTGAGAACTATTGCATGAGAATACAGAAACTCAATAAAAAATTAAAAACAAAACAACTAAACAAGCAAGCAAACAAAACACTACCACCACTATAACAAAAAGGATTCTTGAAGACAAGTGAATGGTCTCAGGGTGATATAGTAAATGTGCAGTAGGTGTTTCCAAAACAGAAGATGTTGTAAAGAAAGAAAGATTAAGGGAAGAGAGAGACAGTGAGACAGACAGAGACAGAAAAAGAGTGAGAGAATATGAATTGGGCATTCACCTACCTATTTAAGAACCTGAAAAAAATTTACATAAATCCAACTTATAAAGAGCTTAATATTTTTCACCTGTTTTATGAGAACTGAAAAGACTTGGATTCCTATGCATTTATTTATTGTTTATTATTCACTCTGTCCTGTCAGATGTTTGTTATTAAGTTATTATTTCTCTTCTCTGAACCTCCATTTTAAATTTCTTTCATTTCTGTTTGTTATATTTAGGTTTTTGTTTCTGTTTTTTGACAGGGTCTCACAGTATATCCCATGGCCTTAACTTCACAATCCTCCAGCCTCCAAGTGTGAATTGGGATTCTGCCAACTCTTTTTTCCCATTTCTCCTTTGTCAGTGGTTTTCAATGGGTGTCTAGACGAGAGACAGAAATGCTGGAGAAGAAAAACAAGACAGGCCTCATCTAGCTTGCTCACTGAATGCCCTATCACAATGACACAATGGACCCTTTTCTTATTTCTTTCTACAATATGTGAGTCAGCCTCTGAGAAGCTGTTACTGGCCAGTCTGTACTCTCCTGAGACAGCTGATAAGTTTTAGTATCATGAAAAATCTTTCAAGCTCCTAAGACAACAGAATCATTTGCCCAATATCCTACTTTAAATGCCTGTGTTTTATCCACATATGTCTTAAAACTCTAAGCACTTCCGTTATTTCCTCGCCACAGAAGAGGTAACACATTCTGTAGTTACTCAGTCTGTGTTAATTTAAACTGTTAACATAATTAATCAGTGTGGAGTCTTACATCACAGCATGGTCTCATGGGAGTTTGGTTTCCTCTACATGCTACAGAGAGGCACTGCAATATTGATGTCATCACTGGGGCGAGCAACCTCTCTGGAAGTCTCATGTTCACTAAAAGGTTCATCAGAGCTGAGGGACACACCCTTAAGGAGTCCCAAAGGAGTCCCAGGTTAACCACATGAATGGGTTTTTAGGGCTCAGTAGCCTGGGCTAGTCACCCTGACAGAGGCAAGGGTTCAAGAAAAATCTCCTGCAAATAAGAACATTTTGTGGTTTCCACAAATAACAGCCTCCCAAATAGTGCTGCACGTGGAACTCTGGGGTTCTCGAGCAAGATCATACCTCCTGTCACACAGCCTGATGCATCATTCATAAAATTTCTCAATAGCATGCTGTTAGGATCCAGCCTAAGATGCAAATGAGGCTTTAAATATTGGCTATGCAACTGGAGATGTTTGCTATGAGGCATAAATGCCCGTAGCTACCAAGCTACAAGATGTAGCAATACATCATAAACTGTACAAAATTCTAAGTTTGGGCTACATAAGTCCACAGAGTACAAAATGTTAATATCTTGGGCTCTTCATCACTTGCCTTTTTTGTCCTGGCATCTCACTCTTAGCTGACCTCCATTTCCTTATGGGGAAAGTAGGGAAGGTGGAGGCTCCCATACAACAGCCTAATAGAATTTTAAATCTGTGCCTTTGATATGGTTGGATGAGCTTGAGACACTGTTACAAAGTGACAATAGACAGCTGTGAAACTACAAGTCTACCCTTGGTTGGTCCTGGAATATTATTCTCATGGCAGTGGAACTGCAGGGGGTGGTGGTGGGGGCTCTTATGGGCAAAGCTTTGAAGAAAGCTCATAGTCATCACCTCTCCACAGAGAAAGAAATGGAGAAATGGTAGGACTAGAGATAATTTCGGTATCTTGGTTAAAAGCAAATGTCTTTGAAGGTGAATGATATCAATAAACAAGTATTACTGCAAGGGCAAGACAAGTTCCACTATGGAAGAGACTTGGATGGGTCCCTGAAACTGGATAAAAAGCATGTCAATGTTTGTGTCTCCCATCAGTGTCTAAGACAGCACCTGCCACAAGTGAACACTGGACAATCAGATGTAAAAATTATCCACACAAGGATATCAGCCAGCTTCTGTTCTCAGCCACTTCAGAGTAGTCCTGGGGGCAGAGATGGAGGCTATACATGCCTCAATCAAAATGAGATTTCTATCCCCAAAGCCCCAGCCACTGATGAGTATTTGACCTGACAGCAGCAGAGACCAACTCTGAGTCCTCAGTGTGGTATCATAACTCAAGGAGACAAATTGGCCACTTGGTAGCAACTTGATTACAATAGTCCCCTGGAGGGGATGCTGATTGCTATCTTAGCAGGATCAATCCATACCATAGTTAGCAGCTTTTTTCTCCCCAGTCTGCAATGCCTCTGGAAGAGCTTACAAAATGCAATTGTCACCTCTTTTCGAAGATTTCACTTTCTGTGATTTCACTTACATATGGCCAACCACAGTTCAAAATTATTAAAAGGAAAATTCTATTTTTTTAACTTTTACAAAAACTTTATTGAGAATTCCATGCATGCATATAAGGTGTTTTGATCAAATCCGTGCCCACTCCCTCCCATCCAACACCTCCCATAGACCCTCATCACTTTTTTTCTTTTCTTTTCCTTTTTCTTCTTTCATTTATTTATTTTTATGGGGCTTTTGGCTACTCTAATATCCCCCCCCAAATAGGTAACCCTAAAATCTTTTACGGATTAGGAAAATTCTCAAAACAAACAGTAAGTTTTACACTGTTATTCTGAGGAGTGTGATGAAATCTCACCTGGTCTCAATCTGTCCTGCTCCCTCTACCTGAGGTATCACCTTCTCTCCAATGTACCATAAGTGCTATGACCCATTACACAGCAGCCAGCTTAGGTTTCAGGTTGGCTGTTATATCACACTACTTTTATTCAAGCAAACCCTATAGTAATAGCCTCAAAGTGCAAGAATAGTGATTCTGGAAGTCCAGATATGCCAAAGAAAGCCATAAAGTACTTAAAGTGAAATGATGATAGTTCTTCACTTTATAAGGATGAATGTGTGTTTGCTAATGTTGCTAAGACCTATAGTTAGAATAAATCATGAAATTTTGAAGAAGGAAAAAATACTAAGTATATATGTATAGGAAAACCACAGTGTATAAAGGATTTGTTATTATCTGGGATTTCAAGCATCCACTGAGAGTCTGAGAATATCTCCCCAGTGGGTAAAGGTCTAGTCTATATAATTTGCTATATCAAATCTTTTATAACATATCATAGATACAAGCAATCTATTTTATATTGGAGAAGTACCAATGGCCATATATATCCTTTGGTTTTCTTACACAATGTGTCATAAAGTGTCTGCTAGTTTAGAGAAAACTAGAATGGCCTCACAGCTCAGATCAAGAGCAGATCCTGGGGCTTGGGGTGGTACTATTTACAATACAGTATAAATTTGGCAAACTATATTATAGTGGCTCTGTATTCCTCAAAATCTAAAGTGTTTAGGAGCAAGAAAAAAGAATTAGGAGTAGTCCTTCTGTCACCTGAGTTCTCTGGGGTCTCTTGCACTATCAAACAAACCATATAACATAACTTTATGTGAATTTTTCATTTTATATCTTGGGTATGGAGGGGGCAAATGGAGGAACTTACAAAGAAACAAGCACCCAGCTCTGTGTGGCTTGGCCCGCCATTCTAGGTCATTTCCACACCTGCCCACCATCTCTTTTAACTTTCACCCATGCATCTTGGGCCTGCAATCTCGCCCCAGGTCTGTAAATGCTCCCTCTCGCTTCCACAGGGGTGAGACGCCTGAGCCATCTTTCTCTCCATTCCTGCTGCCGCACTTTCCAGGCAGCTCTCGCCTTCTGTCCCAAGATGGCACCCAGAAGTCCCTCTGTCCGTGGCTAACTCTCCCCAGTCAATTCTCTGAAGCAGGCCCCGCCCCTCCGAGGAACCAGGTGCCTAGGACACACCTTCTCATACTATTATTGGTGACCCATTTTGTAGAATTTGTATGTAATTTTTGACATTTAGAGTGAATGAGAATCAGAATAAACTCAGTCCCTTTGCAAGCAAACATGAGTGTATGCAGGCTTTTTATATTCTTATTAAATGCATTAGTTTAATTGTGTGATTGGGTATGTCATGAGCATATGTTTGTATGTGAATATATAAAGCATAGTAAGGATGCTGAAGAGATGGCTCAGTGGTTAAAAGCATTGGCTGCTCTTGCACAGGACCCGGGTTTGGTTCTCAGCACCCACATGGTGGCTAACAACTATCTGTAGCTCCAGTTCCAGGGGATTCAATGCCCTCTTCCAAAATCTACAAACATTGCATGACACAAGTGCACTTACATGCAGGTGATGCACTCATATACATAATAAATAAATAAATAAATAAATAAATAAATAAATAAATAGGAGCCTCACTGGAGGAAGCAGTCGGTAGGAGTGGACAGTATGAGTTCAAGGCCAGCCTGGTCTACATAGTGAGTTCCAGGACAGCTGGGGCTACAGGGAGACCCTGTCTCAAAAAGACCAAAAATCAATCAATCAATCAATCAATAAATAAATAAATAAATAAATAAATAGTTAAAACACAGTAAGTACCCTAAAATTTCCAGCATTGCATATGATGTCCATAGCCCAGCAAACTTTCTCCTTGCTTCAGAGAGACTCTTATTGCAATTTTATAGGACAGTTCTTTTGTAAATGTTTGCTGTAGAGAATGACTTCTTTCCTAAACAGGATTTTCTACTTCAATTTTGGGTTTTCTTTGAAGGTGAATTAAGTAGGCAAAGCACATTTTGGCTTTTCACAGCCTGCAGCAAGTACCACATACCACATGGACACTGAGCAGTGTTGAGATGGCTCTCTGTGTTCTTGATTTTCCTCTCAGTTCTTTGGGGATCCTTTCCTTAATGCTGTTTCCTCAATTGGGTTGCCCATCAATCACTTGTAAAGAAAGGTATCATTTGGCTTACAATAAAGTAGAATATAAACCATTGAAATAGCATCCAACCATTCATGTGCAATTTAAGCAAAATAACCATCCTATCCACACACAAAAGGAAGCAATACTAAGATCTTTGAATCTGAATTTTCTCACAACAACCTTTCTTTTCTTGAGAAACATCATTTTACCAAAACAAGCATGTGCATGAAAGGACCCTTTTGAGCATGAGCTACTACCTCGTGTACCTAGGTCTCTAACTGACTTTATCCATCATACTGCTTTGATAATAGTTAATTCAAAGGAAGCTATCACTGCATTTAAACAAAAGAGGCAAAGATAAGTAGATTTTTTTTTAAACATATGCCTTTGTAGTCTCCTTCCTCAAAGCACGCTTCCCTGTCTTTCCAGAACTCCTTGCTGCGCTTATTTGGGAATGGAGACACAGCATTAGTAATACGAACATCACCATTAATTCTTAGCATTTTTAAAAAGAATTGACTCAAGTGTGATATGGCAGAAAACATTGCTTTTCGCTGGGCTCAACTTACTATGTTGAAAAAAAATTTGAATTATTGCCCTCGTTTTTACCCATCAAAGAAAAGACCATGACAATCACTTAAAATATCTAAAAGTTATAGGGGAATTTCAAAGATAAGCAGAGACATGACCTGTTAACAGGATGAAATAGCTCCTCCTTAAACAGACATAATCTTAAACAAAGTGGCTTGACAAGCAGAAAGTAGGACACACTGAACAATGCATACCTTGATCAAGAAGTATCAGGTGTATGCCGGAAAGTTTGTAGGCTACAGTGGGCAGATGATGGCGTATCTGTCATATTTAAAGTATATATTTGAGACTGAGGAATGCCTTGATCATACACTGAAATGTCAGCTGTGTACAGTTCCTCCTAACATTTTAGAATGTAACAATAGTGGTCTTAAATTCTTCCTAGTTTAGTAGAAATAGAAGCTGTTATTTTGCCTTGTCTGAAAATAATAAAACTTTAGCACACTAGGGGTTCCTTATACCTGTATTAATTACAGAAAAAGAACTTCTTTGGGTGTAAAATTACAATTTTAAGGAGAATAATATGGTCTAGGTCTTTCATTAGACATACATAATTTTAAACACTGAGTAAGTGGTCCTTCATTCCTAAACCTCATATTCTTTTCTTTCATAGAAATAACTTTGGCAGAATGAAACACATACAAAGAAGAAAACAAAAAACGTGAATATTTGAAAAGCAAATGTAATCACACTTCCATGTGTGCTAACATAAATGCTGCTTAGCTTGCCAAAAACAAAGTGGGTCATTCTATAAATGTATTGAAAATACCACTTTGCAACTTTGTACTATCTCAATATAGGACTATTGATAACCCATTTTTAAATTATTGAAAAAAATCCATATGGAAATCTACCTCTATAGAAGCATCTTAAAGTATATACATATACCTTATAAAAGGAGATAAAGAGGAGTTACCTGGTGGCTCATGCCTTTAATCCCAGCACTCAGGGGACAAAGCAGGTAGATCACTATGAGATTGAGGACAGTATAGTCTACATAGTGAGTTCCAGGTCAGCTCGGGCTACAGGGAGACCTGTATCCAAAAATCCAAAACCAAAACCCAAAAGAGTTACTTTATAACAGGGGAACATTGCCCCTTGTAGACACCATAGGCTACCAAATAGAAGCCCAATGCCAAGGAAGGACTCCCTCTTTTGAAGCTGTTGGCCAGGGGTTCTATAGACCCTCAAATAATAGTGACCATTGACCCACCAGAATTTGACAGTAAGACCCTATGCTGAAGATACTGTATACATGAAGCAATTAAAAAATAAATAAATAAAAAAACCCGAGATAGACTCAGTCTGTGCTGACTCCAAAGCTTCATCTCTGCTGGCTGTTTTCACAATGCTGGAAGATGTTATGCATGCTACCTGAAGAGAAAATTAATCATTAACCTTACTTAGCTATCGATCCTGTGTGCTTTAACAATAACTGGCCTGGCAAGATATGACCTCTGATGTAATAGTGGCACAAATATTATGGGAGTAACCAATCATTTTATAGTTGGATTTAAGGTCCTCTTCATAAGATGCAGTTCATATTTGATGTTGATATCAGGTCTAGAAAAAGGAACAGGCCATAGGGGAGAAACTAATGATATTATTCTGCTAAATAGATGCCATATTAAAGAAATGCCTAATGAGCTATTGTTACACCCATAGATTAGTGCATCATTCAACTCTCACCAGAGAAATTTCCTTACTCAGCAGATGGTGATTAACATAGAAACTCACAACAAACCAAGGTGCAAACAGTAAAAGGCTACAGTGTGATTATCCCTGAATTGGACACCTATATCAAATTTCTACCTCCAGAGGCTCAGGAATCCTTGTAGAAGAGGTGGTAGTAAGAAACAGAGGTAGTAGATGACCACAAGAGTTGAGAAGTTACTCATATAAACTACACAAGTGCCATATAAGCTCATCACGTGGGGAATTGGGTAAGAAACCCCAGTTCCACCTGAGGAACTCTTGTAAACTGATGGCTACTGGGAAGGAGGAAGTCAGTCTCTGTTAAGGGTGTGATTGTTGATGTTAACAAGGCTCCAGTGGATGAATCTATACCTAAGGACAATTGGGGACACAAATTTGATTTTATAAGCATATATATAT
>NW_008344488.1:3607941-3613505 GCF_000622305.1 Nannospalax galili | reverse complement strand
TCAAGGGCAGACTGTAGGACATAATAAGACACTTAAAAACCAAAGGAAAACATGGGACGTTTCCAATTGTTTTTGTCCAGGAATATATATGCTTTATTTTCATTCATTCAAAATATTGCTACATTTGTGTGTGTGTGTTTGTGTGTGTATATATATGTGTGTGTGTGTGTGTGTTTGAGTGCATGAAATTGGATGGAGGTAGTAAGGAGGGTACAGGTGGGAAGGGGATCTAAATATGATCAAAATTATGAAATTTGAAAAAATTCAATTAAAAAAGGAAAAAAATACTGAAACTGGGAAAGGTTGATGGAAATTAATCAGACCTGTAAGTTTCTGAATTCACCTCAGCACAGTACTAGAGCAGAGACAGTCTCCTCTGAACCCATATTTCAAGCATTTTATTCATCTCCTCCCTGTCATATGCTTGCTTCTCCACTAAAGAAGGACGGGTTGTGTTCTTATCTCCCTTTCTGCTCTCTATCTTTTGTTGCTTTCGATCATGAACTAAATATGCAGTACCCATACATACTTTATGGCTGCAAAGAAACCTAGTGGATCAGCTGGCTACAACCAATCTGCTCTTCTTTTCCCCTTTGGGAAAAGGTATTAGGGAATTCCATTCAGTGGTATATGCAGGGTCTGTACAATGAAGTGTTGGTGAGGGTTCGGGTGAGTCTAGCCTCCAACACTACATTCTGCAAAAAGGGAGAAGCATGCTGGGCTTCCTGTGGGAAAGAAGCGCCACAACTCAGTCTCCAGACTTAACAGCCCATTTCCTTCTCCTTATTTTTCTTTCTGCTTCTTTTTGTTCCCGTTCCTTTCTCTCTTAGCAACTTTCCCATTTTCCTTCTGAGGATCTGAATGGAAGGGCAAGCAATCCATCTGCCAGTCTCCCTTACTTTTCACAGGGCTTGGAAATGTATTGGGGAAGGAGTCATTATGCTGAAGCCTCTGGGCAAACTATCAGGTCTGAAGGGAATTTACATTATTACTTTTATCTACAACTGAAATCGAATATAAAGGAACAGTCAAAGAGCTACCGCAACAAGAACCGCCAAGATAAGATTACAAAAAATGAGTTTACATCACAAGAGATCTACATCAGGTGTGTGAGAAGAATGTTTGAGTGAACCAGAGTCAAAGGAGGTTAAGAGGGCTCCATTATAAAGGTACTTTAAAAAATGGGGGAAAAAAAAGAACAGCACATTTGGACTGCAATCAGTGCTTAGAAGCAAGGGGCTAGTTTAAATGACTTCTGACATCTTCTCTTCCTAGCATTCTATTTTTAGGAGCTGTCAATCAACCCTCACCAAAACATGAAATGCTCATATCTATAGTCCTCAAAGTTCACTTTGAAATCCCTCTAAGTTGTCAAAAATACATCACAGAGTATACAGGAATAAATACTTTAAACCAATAAAATACTAAGCTATACATTGATAGTACCACTGTTTGTTTCAATATAAAAATCATTATATTCTGCTACCTACATATACCAGAGTGATAATCATAGAAACATAAATTGTGATCAAAGTAGAAAAAAATGAAACTTAATGAGTATAGCAAGCTTACCTAGACACAAGAATAGTTTTCTAAAACTTCCCCATTCTAGATGCTTTACAACAGTTGAATAAGTGTATGTCAACAAAGCCAAGCATTACAGTCCTTTGCCTCTGACCTATGTCATAGGAGCTATGATAAAGATACAAAATGTGCTAGGATGATAGAAAGAATTGTCTCCTGAAAGCATGTGGAGTTTGTGGAATACTAGATAAGGCATCTTGCCCTTTCCTTAAAGATGAACTGATAACTAAAACACTGCTCCTAGATTTACAAGAGAGATTTTGTTGGTTTGTTTTGCTCTTGCCTGAAAATTGAGTCAGAGAATTAACAAGGCACAAACTCCAATCCAGAATACAAAGAGAGAACAGATTTTAAGAGCTGAAGAGTAAGTGTAAAGAAATTGTATAAGTTACACTAAGAAATAAAAGTGATAGCATAACTTGATAGTAGCTACCAAAAGAGATGGATGGGGAGAAACAGACTCAGGGGGAAGAGACTGTAGGCATAGCATCTCAGTGCTGAAAAAGTGTGTAACACCAGGAAAAGTAACCCTGTCACAAGTGATGTGGTGTGGTTGTAGCCACTCTAGACAAAAACATACAATTTGTTATGCATAGGCATAAGTGGATTATCTTCCCTCTGCATCCGCACCAGAGGGATGTGAGGAAATTGAGAGTGCCATATCACCATCTCTCGGACGGTAGCTGTATCTGCAAGTCTGACATCTACAGAGAAAGAATGGGAGCTTTGGGCTTGAAGTTTATGATTGGAGGTCCTAAATATTCCTAACCAAGACAGAATGCTGTCATAACTGAAACTGACTGAAAAGTCACAAAACTATACAAGGATGTCTGAGAGGCACATAATCAAAGACAAAGGGGGTTTTCAACACAGAATATGCTCATAAAACATTAAAATGCTCCCTATCAGATGCGCATAGTTAGACAAACAGATAAATAGATGTTCAGTAAATGATAGATGATAGAAAGATGAGAGATGGATGTTCAGATGCACAGAGAGACAGCTGTGGAAAACCCTGTAGATGAATAGGTAACAATGAGACTTAGTAGTACTGTGACACCAAAAGGGCCTGAAATGACTAATTACACCCCACACACACACATATCCTACCTTTGAAGATCAAATCATCTGTTCAAACATTCTTTCTAAGCAAATGGCCCAATTACAGTTCATGCTGATCCAAGAATAGTGGGCTTCAGACTGTGCCAGCCTGTGCAATTACACAAACAGGACAAGCATACTCTTATGCAAAAGCCAGGGGTCTACTTACCCTGTTACTACTGTAAAACCTGATGCCTGTAATCCCATTGTGCACTCTGCCCGTGTGCAATCCCATCACGTGCTGCTGTCCTCCCCCCAAGTCATGGCTATATGCAACTAGTAACTCCTGTTAATCTCCTCTGCCCAGTGTTCTGTATTGTGTGTTCAGCTATTCCACAACCTGGGGGCAGAAAACTGACCTTCAGTAACAGAATAAAAAGAAAATAAGTGAAATACCAAGAATTCTATTTTTTCAGAGAAACTTTAATACATATTAAAGAAACTTATAGCCCTTATTTTTTGTTATGGAAATGCTAGGTGAAAAGAATTCTCTTAATTTTGAAGAGTATAAATGTTACTACCACACATTCTTTCACTAAATGTTAAGAGCAATAAGATGGTAACAATGGGTCAGCCTGAGAAATGCATGAGACTCAGTGTATGGTGGTATGAAGGTGTCCTCCAAAAATCATGTTCTGAAAACTTAAGCTTCAATGCAACAGTGTAGAGAGGGATGGCTTAATGTTTAGTTCATGAGGGTTCTACCCTCACAAATTCATCTGTTACAAGGATTAAGGGTGCAGGTTTCTTTCTCTTTCAATGCTCTCTTGCCCTCTGCCTTCTGCCATTGATGATACAGCAAGAAAACCCTCACCAGAAGTAAGCCCACCAATCTAGGATCTTCTATCTCCAGAACTGTAAGTAGTAGTCCCTATTATTTGCAATTGCCAAATTGGAAATATTCTGTTATAGCACTGTCATCACAAAACACAGCTTACCTCAAAGGGAATAAGAGCTACTTTGTTTCTAAGCCCAATATGAATGAACTGTGGCCAAGGAACATAGATTCATGTAGTTCCAAATAAAATAATGCAACAGGAAAATTGTTCTGTGAAGTTTTTGTACAGAACACAATTAAGTCATAAATCAAGGCATTTTTCAAATATATTGGTAGAAACATCAAATAGAAGGGTTACAGGAAAGCAGGGAAATTTCTGCCATAGCTTTCAGTTATTATAGAATGACATTCTTGGCTTTTGGATTAGTGGATACTAGTGGTCTGCTAATATATTCCAAAAGGCTTTATTTGATATTCACAAGAACATTAAGTTATACACAGAGGAAGACAATTAATGACTGTTTTGGGGGACTAAAGATGTTCCAAGGTAATTTGGCTCTGGAGCTATAATATTCTAACTCTCCATGATTACACAGTTCTAACCAGTCAATCAGTGCTGTATAATAGAATCTATAACACAGGTGTGGCCAGAAACTTTGGTTCACAAAGACAAAGCATACTAATTCAGGAAAGTTCAATGAGTAAGAACTATCACTTTCATAGAATAGGTTTGTCAGATAAGGTCTGGAACACAAGTACTAGAAATTAGGACATATGTTGTAACTAGCAGGTCTCCAACAATGGTTTCCAGTTCCAAAAATGCATGAAGATTATCTGGTTCCTTCTTAAACAGGAGCGTTATAGAGTTAATTAAAGAAATTCTAATATTTGTGTTTATGGTGGGGCCTAGGAATCTACATATTTTCCAAGCACTCAGGTAGTTTTGTTGTATGGGTTGTAGATTTATACTGTATCACCATGGATAGATACTGAGTACACAATTTGTAGGTCTGAAGACTTTTTGAATGGTACCCCTCTGAGCTTTAGTGTCCTTATCTATAAAGTGAGGATGATAGTACCTGACAGTCGCCACTCTTAAGATGAGGATAGTCAACACTCCCAGCAAACACACGTGCCTGACATTCCCTATTCCTTCAGTGAATAGCACTGGTATTTTAAAAAGCTTAAGTTTTCTGAGTAATCACTTCTATCTCTTCTCCACTCTTTCTTTCTGTTCCTCTTTCAAATTAATGTTTTAATATGTAAGCAAGTTCTGGAACAAAATTGGGTTTACACAGACATTTGCATAGATTTAACTCTAATCTGCAGCATGCTTTTAGAGCAGAACCCTGCCTAAACTATTGGTTGATGTTATTATCATAAATTGAACCACTATTGAGAAGTTTAAAAATCAGCAAATGGCTCCTAGCCTGCACTATTATACTCAGGCCTCTTGGGGTAAGTCTATAGCGCAGCTTTCCACGCCGGGACTCCCTAAGCCACATTCACCCTTCCATCCCTGCGGCCGTTCTATACTCCTAGTTTGGGCCCTGCGCCATTCCTAGTCTTGGGGCCCCAGACACCTGGGGAACCAATACTGCTTCCTGATCCTTCTCACCCAGACCAACTCAGTCCTTTTCTTGGGCCCCGGGAGTACCGCTTCTGGTCCTGGCCCCGCCCTCACCTCTCTCTGCTTCCCTGGGCCTGCACCACCAGCTAACTCTCCTAGCCTGCACTACTATCCTCAGACCTGCTGGGGTAAGTCTATAGCGTCCTCCAGCAGGACTCCCTAAGCCACATTCACCCTTCCATCCCTCCCGCCTTTCTATACTCCTAGTTTGGGCCCTGCACCATTCCTAGTCTTGGGGCCCAGGACACCTGGGGAACCAATACTGCTTCCTGACCCTTCTCACCCAGACCAACTCAGTGCCTTTCTTGGGCCCCAGGAGCACCGCATCTGGTCCTGGCCCCGCCCTCACCTCCCTCTCTACTTCCCTGGTCCTGCAACAACCACCAGCCTCTTTCTGGGGCTGACAACCTCTTTCTGGGACTCCGAGGCTCACCTTTACTCTCCCTGATCCTTTGCATCCAGTACAACCCA
>NW_008344488.1:3560882-3602385 GCF_000622305.1 Nannospalax galili | reverse complement strand
TGACGATAGAATTTATTCTCATAATTGTTTTAATAGCTTTTGTATAATCCTCATCGCTATTATGAGATATAAAATGTATTTATCAAATCTGTAATCATTATGCAAAAAAATCTGAATTACTGTAATATTTTGCATATTGTTAAAACTGTAACTTTAATTGTAAAAAAAAATTTAAAAGAAAAAAAAAAGAAAAAAAAGATGGCTAAGCAAAAAATAAATAATAAATACATAAATAGAAAATAAAAAATAAAGATTTGCAGAAACTCAAGTCATCAAAACCCCAGCATGGATGGGGGAGGGCCTCATGAAGTTCACCCCTCTCTGAGGAGCTGTTGGCAGTAGATGGCTCCTGGGAGACCAAGAGTCAAAAAAAAAAAAAAAAAAAAAAAAAAAATCAGCAAATGGTCCATGGCCTGATAATTGCAATACAAAGAGAAAAATATACTGATTCTTAGAATGTTTCACATAAATCTACTAGATATAAATTCGTGCAGGAATTAAATCACAAACATCGATTTGAAATAACAAAACTAACCAGACAGCTTTATTGGGAATCAGCATCAGAAGTTCTGTGTCCTGATCTAGATCACGTCTTACTAAATGATTTGGGGCAGTCTTCCCTCCTTTCCTGGGACCATTCATCACAGATGAAACCAGAAGGTCACATGGTGATAGAGTCCTGCAAAGCCCTTGAAGACTGAGTTTTTTAAGATCCACAGATGCTTAGTGTCTAAACAGATATGATGAGCTGAATTGAGCACTCCTAATCCCTCCCCATCATGATGAACAAGAAGACAGCATCTGCTAAAGAATAACTATTTCTACTCTTACTTCTTCCTGAGGCTATGGGCATCTATTCTGAGTCCTCGCCACCTAATTTGATGGAACCTTTCATTAGTTTTATTTTAAGAGGTGCTATCAACTGAGTATTTGTATTCGCCAAAATACGTATGTTGACTCTCTAACCCCCAACCTGATGGTATTAGTTCATGAGAATGGAATTCACATGGTGGGATAAGTAGTCTTTTAAAAAAGAGAGCAATACTGAAGTTCATTCCTTCTCCTTCATATGGTGACCTAATAAGAATGTGGCCATCTATAAGTTTGGAAAAGAGCATCACAACAGGTGACCATTTAAGGGGCCTGATCACATTGAGCTGCTTCCAGAACTATGAAAAATAAATTCCTGTTGTTTAAATCATCGTCTATTATATTTTGCTAAAACAACTTGAACTCACTATGACAATAGGCCAACAGTTATTCTCTATTTTTGCGAAGCACCTATGCTCTAAATCAACATGATTTTACTTCCATTAACCCAGCCATTGACCTCTTACCTGGGAGTTCAGGGCTTGTTCTAAGTACAGTCAACAGCTTAGTGTGCATATACATGTCCTTGTCCTAAGTACAGTCAACAGCTTAGTGTGCATATACATGTCCTTGTCCTACGTACGGTCAACTGCTTAGTGTGCATATACATGTCCTTGTCCTAAGTACGGTCAACAGCTTAGTGTGCATATGCATGTCCTTGTCCTAAGTACGGTCAACAACTTAGTGTGCATATACATGTCCTTGTCCTAAGTACGGTCAACTGCTTAGTGTGCATATACATTTCCTTGCTTTCTGCTTTTCTTTTCTCCTGAACTCTGCCTTCAACTTTATTAGTAGATTTTTCTCCAGTAGCTTCTGTCAATGATGTGTGCTTTATTCTAGTCCCAATTAAGCAAGTGACTGCCCCTTAGAATTTAGGATACTCTGAGGCCTGGAAAGTTGAATCGGACTTTATTTCTGCAGTCTTTAATCCATAGCCATTTTAAGATCCTTTTCTTCACCCACTCTTTTCAGCTCAGTTTATGTTAATACAAACTTGCCTGTCTTTGTTTGCATACCTGACATGCTTGTTTTCTTCAAACTTCAAAACACTCAATGCTCCCCCTCTTTTCTGCAGGACTCCTCCCCACCCCCATTGTTTTCTGTAGATATCAGTGTTTCCTGTAGCTATCAATACTTGCTTTTCTATTTCCTTCAGAGCTGAAATTTTGAGTGGATTACCCTTGACATTTAACATATGCACACTGCATATTCAGACATCAAAGAACACTGCAGAGTCTGGCTCTGCAGGCTCTTGTTTAGACAGGCGTGCACAACATTTCCTTCAGCATTTCCTTTGGATTTTGGTGTCAACTGTCTTGACACTGAGCATTGAATGAGTGTTTCTTTGCGGAGGGACACAGAGTGCCCACTAACCCTTTTATGTATATAAATAGGACTTCAATCATGGCATGTCTTTGTCCTTTGGGAACCCACAACAAAATCTAGCCTCCACGGGTAAGATAATGAGACTGTTCCTTCAACACTTCTTTAGCAAGAAAGCAAATTATGACCTCAAAAATGCACCACTAGAGAGCAGGTTGCCAGGGTAAGATGAAAGCAAAAGAAATTGAAGTTTCTCTGAGCAAGAAGAGCAGAAGAGGGTTGGTGAGATGGCTAGTAAGTAAAGATGCTTGCCACCAAGCCTGAAGACCTGAGTTCAACCCTGGGACTCTCATGATGGAAAGAGAAAGCCACCCAGAAAGTAGTCCTCTGAGTTCTACATGCATACCATGGCTGTGTCGTCCCCTCCCCTCCCCTACACACAAATTTAAAATATAATTTAAAAAATATTTTTGTGTATTTCATACAGAACATCTCAATCAATCATAATCAATCCATCCCCACCGGTACCCTCCCATAGCCCCAGAAAATGCTGAATAAAGAATATGACCACCCAAGGGAAAGAAGCAGCTAAAGTTGTACACCTCCCTCCCATCCCACAGTCAGAAAAGAATAGCAATTCAAAGAAAATAGCAGCCTTGACAAAGCCTGCCTTAACACTCCCTTTACCTTGACTAGCGATTAGACAGCTTTCTTCCTAACTAGAGAGCCCTGACCTCTTTTTTCCTAGAGCATTTACTTTAGAAAACTTATAATTGTAATTTTTCTCTACCACTTTGAAATGTAGATAAATCTTCTCCCAGCCTCTTGCCAAAATTTCTTTCTCAAAGGGCTGTGAGAAAACCTTTTGACATGTGATCATAAAGAAAGATAACTTCCCTTTTGCCTGGTCTCTGTGGGAGGAGAGGAGCCTGACTTTAATAAGCCCAATTAGCAAACACAGATGGTCTGAGCCCATGGACCACCCTCCCCTGTGTTCTCTCAGACCTTTCACACTACCTCATCCTAGTGTTAAAAATCTTTCTGTCTTCTGTTACATACTAGCTGAGGTGACTCTCTAGGTTCTACTGCAGTAGTCTTGAATAATGTCTTCCTGCCTGTTTAACTCTATTTAGTACAATTTCCTTTGATGGTTTATAAAGCCAATTTATGAATGACTAACAGGTACTGAACTGCCCTTGGGTCCTGGAATGGCAGGAAGGCAAGCCTCAACTCTCCATAATAGTTAGAGGGTGAGCATTATAGCAATGTTTTGTGGCAGAAAGGATTCCTAAATGGACAATTCTAGAACATCCTGAGCTTTCATGAATGAGGTAATGGCCCCCCAAGAATCAGGTATCTATAGATAGAAGGGAGAAGATGGGGACTTTTAAGAATTTCTTGCATAACACTAACATAACTATTTAGTTGTACTATTAACTATTTAATTATTAATATAAATCTTTAGTTTAAAAAATGTCATGAAAGGGCTAGAGAGATGGCTCAGCAGTTAAGAGTAGTGACTGCTCTTGCAAAGGACCCCGGCTCAATTCGAGTAGCCACATGGTGGCAAACAACCATCCGTAACTCTAGTTCCAGGAGATCCAATGCCCTCTTCTGACTTCCCTGGGCATTGTAGGACATGGGTGCACTTACACACATGCAGGAACTATCCTCATACACATAAAATTAACAAAAGAAATAAAAAATTTAAAACCATAGAATTTTAAATGTTCTCAAAAGTGCTAAAAAAAAGTAGAATCTTGACAGATACACCAATATCAATTGTGTCTATGATTTTAAAAACATTTCATTATATATTTATCTAGACCCTAAATATACAAAATGTTGCATAATCAAAACCATTGAATTGTTTCACTAATTTCTCACCTTTTGTTTTTAGAGAGTTTGTTGTTATAGTTGTTTTTCATTCATGTATTACTGGTGTTAAATTGAATAAAGAAACAAGGACATATAGAAAGCAAATTTTGTATGTGCAATAATATTCTACCTTAATATAGTTCAACAGATACTTATCCTACTTTCATATAATTCAGTAACTGTTAGACACATACCATGTACAACATTTGGGTCAGTTGTGCATAAGATCGTTGATATATAACTGAAATTCAAGTATTCTTAAAAATTTACTTTAGAAACTGAAATATTCACAGTGGCAAAAAGATTCTAACTAGTCCAGTGGCTCTCAGATTCACTTGTGCTAGAAATCATCTTGAAAGCTCATCTCAGCCACATTTTTGTGGTATAGCAAAGGCAGGTGCTGAAATGTCTACAGTTCAAATTAAGTAAAACGCAGTGGGGTTGACTAAGGGTTTGAAGATTCTCCTAGGAAGCAAATGTGAACATACAATAATTAAAAGCTGGGAAAATTGTCTCGGAGTGAGAACCAGGGAGGTTTGGAGTCTCATAACTGTTATCTGATTATTCCTTCAACCTGGCAGGATCAGAAATAGTGATTGCTGCCCCTGGGAAGAGGTATTACCAGTGCCTGAGTAATATAATCACTGACATTCAGGAAGTGTAATCAACACCTGACATGGTCCTTGATGATCCGCAGGGGCCTGGAGGAAGTATAGACCTAGCTGCATTATTCCAAGCTGCTCATAAGATTGGCCGTAAGCAGGGTTTTCCACACCTACTCTGTTCTGTGCGCCCATTACAGGCTTTGCGAAGGTTACAGAAATAGTATCAGACTCTTACCGGGTTTCTTGACTGGCCAGGTGAAGTTAAGTACCATCACTTTATTTCTCCTAAGATACTCTAGTTTTTAACCCAATGGAGTATCATGAGAAAAGGAGGGAAAAGGAAAGAGGGGAAATTTTGTTCCTGAAGGACTAGGTCCTATTTTATTTATTGTGGTTATTGCCAACGACTAGGTTGGTACTTGGTGCACACTGGGCACTCACATATATATTAAAACAATAAAGGAAGAGAGAGATGGTATGGGGTGGGTAGGAGAAGGGTTGTGGGAAGAACCAAAGACTGTATTTAGAGACCACAGCCGAGATCACACCCTGTGTTTCTTGAAGGGCTTTTGAACAGGCTATGATGTTTACAGGACAAGCATGTTGTCAGTTTTCCTGGCATCTATGCCACTTTATTTCAAGAGGTGGAAAGGGAAAGCTGTGTTTACACAGAGTTTGTATTGCAAACGTCCTCACCTTCTTTACCTTTAAAACATAAAAACTGTTTCTTCTTGCTGCTAAAGACACAATTCTGGCCTTCCCATTGAATTGCTTCTAAAAGGTGAACCCAGGGTAAATTTGAGTACTATAAACAAGGATGTGCAAAAGTATTTATAATGTCAAGGAAATAGTGGATGAAATTACCAATGAAGGCACTGAGCATCTGAATAAGCATGGGTGTTGACTATCATTCTGAGTCATGTGCAGGAATTACTTTAGACTGATCACCAAAGCAGGGAAGCGTTAGTGTATACAGTTCATGAGCCTCAAGGCATCCTTCTCTAATGCTGCAGAGAAAATGTGGCTCTAGGATTCAGAATGATTCTACAAGACCCACATCAGGTAGCATGGTATCCGTAAAGCAGGACAGAAGTTCCCTAGGGAACATCCACTTGTATGACTTTTTAGTTGACACACAACCCTGTGATGCTCACACTGATGTGAGCATAGCATCTGATAACATTGATGATACAGATAACAAAGAGTCAGTTTGCTTAATGAAAGGATCTGCTACAATTCAAATTCTTCAGTTCAGTTACACTTTATTGAGGGGAAAAAATTACAGTACCATCCAAGCATGTTTATCCTCGAGTATGGGCCTGACAACAGAGTCAAAGGTTAAAACTGATGGGAAAGATATTGGATTTCAGTACACTGTGATAATACAACTTTTAAAAAGGCAACTTCTTCACAGAAGTAGAGAAGCTTTTTTAAGTCATACTCAACCTGGAAGATTATTCCCCCAGGCAAACACAGTGGGACCTAAATAATCCCATCTGCTGCTAGTTCATAAAACAGAGAAATCCCAGGAGGAAGGAGCACACCCAAAACAGACATCCACAGGCAGCTGAAAGCTGACAATGGGAAGCCAGTGGACAATGAGACAGCATTTCAGCTCTGCAAGAACTACGAACTTCTCCATGCTTTGGGTGTGGCTTGGAGCAGACAATGAGAGAGAAGATTTTCCAGGAATTAGCTATAAAGAAATAAGGTACAAGTTCAAAAGGTACACAACCATAATTCATGTAGAAATAAAAGTAGAGCTCCTAGAATTCAGTGTAAAGGAATTTTCATATTAACTTTGTTGTTACTATAAAACTCTGGGTTATATAAAACCCATAGATGAATTGAAGCTGTTATTGACTGAATAAAGACAAATGCACTCTGGGAAATATTGAATGATTCCAATTACATGAAATTCATGAATCAGCAAAACCAACCCAGAGTGATGGACGTGAGAAAGTGATTAGTGGTGGGAATGAGTGGGATTGCCATAAAAAGGTGCTAGAAGGCAAAATTGGGTGAAGAATGCTGCTTATGCCTTGACTAGGTATGCATGTTGTATATACATGGGTGTACATGTATGTGGGAAAAGCCATAGAGCTGCGCACTTAAAAAATAGAGGGATGCCTAGATAGGCTGACTAGATTCACCAGAAGGGCAAGTAGTGGCGAATGGCTGGAGGTGCCGACAACACAGCAGACAGTAGCAGGGATATCAGAGTGTAAGGGCTCTAGTTGGCGGGGGAGCAGCTATGGGAGGGTGCTACCTGGGAAGTGGGTGTAAAAAATAAATTTAAAAAAAAATAGAGGGATACTCAATTGTGGTCCATCTCACCACCACAATCAGCCTTTGGTCTAACTAGAAAAATTGTCCTTATAGAATAATGCCTCCTTGATATCCATTTGTAAGCAACAAGGCACAGATTTCACTCCTGTTTCCTAATAAACAAAATGAAGCTATCCTTGAGCATTTACTCCCATCAGCCCCATTTGATACTTAATATGTTGTGAGTTTCCATAAATATTAAACAGGCATTCCCAGTTCAGGCACTAAGTGAAATTCAAAAGCACACTAGGGAAGGAAGAGTGTTTACTGAGCACTGGCATTAGGATATCACTGGTCTGTTAAACATAGCTTGTATTTAAGACATGTCTTTAAAAGCACTTTGGAAAATGCCACAAATATACTAAGCTGCAACACACACACACACACACACACACACACACACACACACACACACACCAGAAAAGCCACCATTTCTAAAACTTATTAGTACTTGGTCATCTCTCAGAGGTAACTGCACTCTGGATGCTGTACATAAATCTTGGAGGATGGAGAGAAAGGATCGCAGCTTTCTGGGTTCATGGGCCTTAATTCTCCATCTGTTGCTTGATTAATGGAGAAAGTTTGCACCACTCTGCCCTGCAGTCAAAGGTAGAGCACACTAATGATGACCAATAGGTAGGAAAGTAAAACAGAGAGGAGGGGAGTTCATGACACTTAGGAGAAGAGCAGAAAATCATCCATCTCTTTTAACTTAGACTCTGAGAGGGCAGGAGAAAAAGATTTTGATTTCTCTCTTTTTTCACAGCTAAGAACTTGAAGAAACTTTCTGACTTTTTTCTTTGCTCTATATATTTGAGAAAAGAAAAATGAGAATCTAGAGCATTCATGATATGTGAGGTGTGTGTGTATGTGTGTGTGTGTGTGTGAGAGAGAGAGAGAGAGAGAGAGAGAGAGAGAGAGAGAGAGCTGGAGAAATGTCTCATGTGAAGTGTGCCTGTTGAGAGAGGGAGAAAGAGGGGTGGGGGCTGAGTACTTCCTGTGGGTGTGTGGGTGTGAGTGTGTATGTGTGTAAGTGTGTATGTGTGTGTAGTGTGTCCAGGGGATCTGGGAGAATACCCTGAATGGGCAGGGTTAGCACCAGCTCTCCGGGAGCTTCCCGTGGCTCCCATTCTCAGCTCCACCCATTCTTAGTTGCTAGTTTTCCACTAACATTCTCAGTGCCTAGAGTGAAAATAATCCAAAGTGACAGCTCAAGACTAGCAATAAAACTGGTATTGGCCCATAAAAACAATTTATATTTCAGGCCAACTTGTCACAGGGTACTTTTTATCAGGTTCTTTGTTATTTCTATTTGAAATCACTCATGTCACAATGAGCTTTTAAAAATGAAAACTAAGAAAATGAAGTGGATTTGGCAAGGGTGGGAAGAAAGGAGGTGGGAGGGCAGGAAGGAGCATCACAAATGAGTCTGGTATTTCTTCCCACCCTATCACAATGTGCCCCCGATAGTAATGTGTATTGGCTGGTGGCTCTGACAGTTTTACCTGTGGCCTGTGGATGACAACACACTGAATGGTAGCTTTCTTTCATGTAGCTAGTCAGGAAAATTTGATTTCAATGTTATTACCTAACAAAACACACATGGCAAACACTATTCAGGAAAAAACTTATATATGCACGCAATTCCTTTACTTCTGTGGAGCAACAATGATTATAACCACTTGGTGTATTCCAAATCCATTCGTGACTCCCTGTGGGCCTGATTACCTAATTCTAATGCTTTTATGATACTCTGTGTGGAAGAAAAACAAAGAAGATATAATGGTTGAGCTTTGAAATTGCAAATAAAGTGAAGTCATGCAATTCTTCAACAAATAGCTGTTTATCAGATTAATGGAAGAAAACACAATGTCTACAAAAGAACATATTTAATAACAGGAGAGAAAGGATAAGGACAGGGAAAAATAACCTGTTAGCTTTCTCTCAGGAGCAACCAAGTATATTTACTAGGGTGTAGAAGCTTGGTGGATAGCAGATTCCATGCTAAGGCACACTGGGGCAAACTGTAGTTGGATACAGCGTATATTTTTTAATTTTCTCAATTTCTAATGCACACTTAGCCAACATGATACAGAGAGTCTTGTTTTGGTATCAGAAACTCAGATCAATCTTGACAAAGACATGCATTTAAGAATGCCATATAGATAGCAAAGTAGGAACAGATGAAGAAAGGGACTCAGAGAAAACCAGAGAGCACTGTCTGTCAAAAATGAGACAGAAAGTACCATAGTAAATATAAACTAATTCAATATTTTGTCTTCACTGAACGTAGTGGCACACACCTTTAATCCCAGCACTTGGGAGGCAGAGGCAGGCAGATCTCTGTGAAACTGAGAATAGCCTTGTCTACATAGGGAGTTCCAGGCCAGCTAGGACTACAGGGAGACCCTGTCTCAAAAAATAAACAACAACAAAAACAAAACAAAACAATATTTTATCTCATCCATTTCATAAGCATAAGCATTTTCAGTGACTGAAACAAATCTGCCACTTAGAAAGGAAACACAACACAATGCAAAATTGAGTACAAATAGAGAAATAAAACAAAACAAAAAAGCTAAGATAGTCTAATCTAGGAGATCTGGGAGAAAGATGAAATATGATGCATGTAGTACAGTTAAGTTAATGAAAGAAAAAGGAGGGGATCTACAAGTGTGTAATGCTATGGGAAAAACCAAATCCAATATCGTCATCCTCTAACACGTTCTAATTCTTTGTGTTTCTCACCTTAACACAGTAAATTAATTTCCTTAAAATTCTATATTTATTTTACTTGTCAATCTATCTGTCTCCTTTAGTTTATGTGAATTCTGCTGTGCCAAGGATTTCATCCAGCTCTAGTACTCTAGGGCACAAAATAGAAAACTGTATGTCAGGGATCATACATAGCTAATGCTCAATAGTTATCAACAGAATGAAGAGTTAACTTAGCCTATATTATGTATTAATTGCATCCAGTCATCAGACAGGGAAATTATTGTGAAGAGTAGAATAAAAATTGTCCAACATCTTCTGACTTTTTAATAAGATTATCTTTGAAGTGATTTGCAGTAAAGAATGCAGGCTTTGTGAACATTGATGAGAGGAATAAAATTTGGACACATTCATAAAGGGGGAAGACAGCAAAAATACTGCAATATTATCAATGAAACAAAGGGCTTACACTGAACACTGTATAATATATAGTATAGTACTTTATATGAACAGAGAACAATCTAAGTCTTTCTTATTGACTGTATATTCCCTAACAGTATATAACATGCTTCTACAAGCATGTTTTCTTGAAGACCAACTTCATTCAAACACTACATATTAGCCAGGCATGGTGGTGCACACCTTTAATCCCAGCACTTAGGATGCAGAGGCAAAGGTAGGCAGATCTCTGTGAGATCCAGGCCAGTCTGGTCTACATAGCAAGTTCCAGGTCAGCTGGGGCTACAGGGAGACCCTGCTTCAAAAAAGGAAAAAAATAACCCTACATACTGAAGGGTTAAGAACATGTACTGCTCTTGCAGATGAGCTGAGGTCAGTTTACAGAACTCATATGGGGCAGGTCACAACTGCTTGTAACTGAAGCTCCAGGGGATCTGATACTTCTCATCATTGAGGGCACTTGCATTCACATGCACATACACACACACACACACACACACACACACACACAATTTAAAATAAAATGACTCTTTTAAAATCCCATATTGAGTTCTTACTATTTATCTGATGCTATGAGTTTTCCCTACCAAAAGAATGAGTATATGTAGTTCTACTGAAAATAATGTTAAAACTATCATATTTATTGTCCTTGTTGCTCATATAATTCATAGATGATAAGATAGCTGAAACTTGTAGAAATCATTTATTAAATGTATATAATATATTTTTCTTAGTCTCTTTTCACATATTATGCCTTTTACCTAATGTATGAATAGATAATAAGGGGCATGATGGAAATAGCCCAAGAATAAGTGACATCAAAGAGGCATGATTACACAACTTGTGTGGTTTCTTGTAATGTGGAGGACACAGGGCAATAGTCATAACTGAGGCTGTAGCCTTGAAGAATAACAAATACACCTGATCATCAAAGCAGATTGAGAGGTGATTGTGAATCATAGCTATTCAGGTAGGTGAATGGTAGGCTCAGTTCTGTTGCAATGAATAGAGTCAGGGGCTTTGAACTTGAAGCTAGAACTACAGAGCTAACAACTAGAATGAACTGGGAAAATAAGTTTATAGTCTTGTGAAGATACCATGAACTGGGAGTGTAGTGGTGGCATAACTTATAATTTACATACAGGGAACTAATGATTGTTTGGCAGACAGCTACCAAATGTAGACAGCAAAAATGGTGCTTTCAGTTGAATGTGGTATCTATAAGCCCCAAGGATCCATTTCAATTAGAGATCTAGTCCTCAGAATGTCACTATTGGGAAGAACTCTGGAGCCCTTGGTAGTTGGAGACTATTAGTAAGTTTTTAGGTCATTGGGAGCTTGCCTTCAGACTACAGTTCTTCTTTGAGTTCTTTTTTAGTTCTTTAAAGTTTGTTATAAAACATCGAGTTTCCCCCTCCCCCACTCTTGGTTCAAGACATGATATTGCTCCCCAAAATCTTCCACCACTTGGTAAAGCAGTAAAGGGAACCTCAAAGAGTCTTTGAATCTCCCGAACTGTGAGCTTCACAAAACCTGCTTTTCTTCATTAGTAGCCTGCCTCAGGTATTTCATTACAGTGATGAGCATCTTACTAATACATAAAGCAAATCTATTTCCAAGAAGTCCATGTTTCCAGAATTTTGCAAGTCACAAAGCACTTCATATGTCTTATAGTTTGCTCATGACTGAGGCAATGAAGAAAAACTGTAATTCCAAGTTTAGACATGGCAAATAGACTTAAAATAGGTGATTCAAAATATATGCCATACAGTTAAATAACAGGTTATCTAGAATCAAACCCAGAGGTTTTTTTTCAAGATTTCATTTGAAAAACAGTAATAATCTTAAAAGAGGCGATTCAAAATATATAGTACAATTCAGTAACATGTTTAATAATTTTTTAATGAATGAGTGAATGAATAAAAAAGTTATAATGAAATGACAAAAGAAACTACATTTAAAGGAACAAGAAAGGAAATAATCGCCACTACAAATTCATAGGTAGAATTATTGAGTTCTTGTTCTATAACTTAGAAACCTATATGTAGTCTATATTTTAATGAAGTTATATTTTAATGTAAATTTTGCAACATCCCTGTAGGATGTTCATCTTCTTTTTACAAACAAAGATAAAGGCATAGTGTCTACAGAACTCAACTTACCAACAACTGTGGAGCATCTTGGGTCATCCTAATTTCCATGGAAATACTGATATATAAGATGAAAAAAAATATATAGATAAAAACCTGGAGAAACTAGATGGATAGATGGTGGGACTGCTAATCTTATGTGTGAACTTTTCCGGGACAGACGTGGGGTGCCCAAAATAATCTTTACTATTGGATGTGTCTGTCTTACTAGGTAAGATTAGCAATTGAATCAGTGAACTCAGTAGACAGCCTTTCGTAGTGGGGATGGTCATAATCAAATCAAATGAGTGCCCAAAAAATGTGAACAAAACGTGAGAAAGGGAGGATTCATACTTCTTTCTGCTTGAGCTGAACATTGAGTTTTCCTGCTTTGGGACTGTTGTTTTTGCCATCACCTCCTCTGGTTCTCAGGCTTTCCCATTATGACTGAAGTTGTACCATGGACTCTCCTGTGTCTCCAGTTTGCAGTGGCTGAGATGTCCCATGGTCTATCACGTAATTATATGAGGAACTCCTCATAATAAATCTATCCATCCATTCATCTGCCATCTATATGTCTATCTATTGTACTGGTTCTGTGTCTCTAGAGAACACTGCTTGATATGGGTGGGAGGACGGAAAGACTGATAGATGAATGTTACATAAGCGGATGAACAGGTAGACAGAGGAATGAAGGGAGAGAAGAACAGAGAAACTAAATGACAGAGATTCAAAAAGATGAAGAGTAGAGAGCACTGGTTAGAATGACACCTCTTGTCTGTTACACAGAGGGCTTTGTGTTTAATTCTCAAAGTACAATATGCAAAGTACTACTAATTCTTCACTATACATAACTTAATTTGTTTCTAATTAGTGTTAATACTCCTCATACTCCATTTCTGATTTAAGATTCAGTGTTTAATTTGAGAAACATTAAATTTCTTACAAAGAATAGATTTTCTTTAAAGGGAAAAGGAAATGTGCATATATTAATATATGCATATATGCTTTTAGAAAACATCGCTCTGATTTTATTACCAAAGTAGTTATATATTTAGTAAAATTCTGATGAAAAGCAGTTAAATGTAGTTATGTGACAAGGCTAATAAAATAAATTCATAACTTTTTTGCTTTATTGCTTCTTTTTTTGCTAATGGAGTATGTGATTCAAAACATTTAGTTTCACAAGCCAAGAACTGAGATATCTAATTAAATCTCTTTATGTTAATCACAGCCAATATAGCTCATAATAGAAATCCATGTATCTAAGAGACTAGGTTCCATGACATTTTACACACACACACACACACACACACACACACACGCACACTTACATACCCACAGCTTCTTAATGTACAGTTCTTCCCAGTATGAATTTCATCAGTTCTTTACAGCTACTCTTGATGATAAAGGACAGCAAGGAAGCAATGTAATGTACTGGGTTAATAATAATCAGGTCCCCTTGTACTTACATAACCCCCTGATTCCAAGAAGCTTTAAGTGCCTTATAGATATTATCTCATTAATCCCTAGAACATCAGTGTGAGATGGATGGCAAACAGTATGCTCTACTAGACATAACAGGGATGGGGCGATGATTGCAATAATACATTGTGTTTATAGAACACCCTGTGCAGAGATGCTCAGAAAATTTCACTGATACTATCAAATGAATTTCCTGATCTTCCTAAGGAACTGGCACTAGGAAAAATCAGCTTCTTTTGGATGATTGTGAAAAATAAAACATATGCAGCAACTTATTCAATCTTACTGAGGGACGCATAGTCAGAAGGAAATTAGTTTCTCCTAACTACATATTTGGGATTCTGAGAACTTGAGTTCCTGTTATTTATTTGAACAATAAAAGTATTAAGTTTGGAAAAATGGATAGATGCTAGAGAAACATAAATAAATAAAGGTAGGTAAGTAGGTAGATATACAGAAGATAGATGATAAGTAGATGGACAGATAAATAGATAGGTAGATAAAAGATAATTGATACCTAAAAGTTCAGCCCACCGCGACAATTATTAAACACAGCACCATGACAGCAGACTCTGAGCTTCTGGTAAAAGAAAAGATAGACGAAGTCTCTGTATATGTCATACTCCTATAACATTCTAATGAACTTTATTTCTAAAAGCAAATCCAAAGCCTTTCTGAGATAAGTGTAAAGGGAATAATAAACATACTATTGAATTTAAAACTTCAAATAATATTCCCAGAATAAAAAAATTTTAATGCTGAAATGGTACAAAATTCAAATGACAAATAGATTTTATTTAATGGACAAAATAATTTTGGAATGGGTCTTTGGACTTCCTGATAAATAATAGAGACAAAAGAAACAGTTTGCTTTACTCTGGTGGAATATCCTGTTTGCACTCAGCTTGAATTTGAAAGAGGCTAATAGAAGGAAAGTAGTTAGACAAAAATAATAAAATTAAGAAAGCTCTTGTCATATAATGCAGATATCTTGATGAGGAAGAGACAGGCATTCTACTTAATATATACCAACTACTGGAGATATGGAGGCCCATGAAGACAGTGGTGTGACTGACCATAGGAAAGAAGGATCAGATAAGAGGAATAAGACTTCTTAGGGGTGAGGTTACAAAGAATTTTTGTCTTTGGAAAGAGGTATATACATTTGTAAGCATTTTCTTTTAAGTGGAGGGCTTCCTCAGGGTTACAGGGGCTTGGGAGGAGACCCTGGCTCCTTTCTTGAGGGAGGATATGTGAGGGTGCCATCTGGGAAGTGGGTGTATAGTTGATGGTTTGGGATGTTCTATGTGATATGCACACAAAAAATCAACAAAAAAATGAATTATATTTGAGAAGGAAGCATAAAAATTTACATCATGTTAATTAGTAGAGGTGATAAACATTACCATTGAACTCTACCCAATGACTTTACAGACATACACAGGTGTCAAGGACCCTAGTGCAACCGATTATGACTAGTAATAATCAGATAAGCACAGATTAGAGATGCGTGCGCCAACATCTCAGTGTTATTAGCAAAAACAATGAGTCTTTCTGTAAGAAACAATGTCTTACAGAGCTTATACTGAATTCAATATTGTGTAACTGTATTAATTCAACAGCGAACTTAAAAAATTTATAGCCACTTTTGAAAGAGATGTATCTTTGCTCTGGAAACTGTTATTGAGGATGTTAAAGCTGTAATGAAATGCTTCTTCTAAAAATTTTTTAAAATAATAATAAAAAAAGATCAAACAATTTTTAAAAAGTGGAGGGCTTGAAGCAGATATTGACTACATTATAATGATTACTTAAGAAATCAATCCAGATCACTTTAGGAAAACAGAATGGGAAATCTATCTCAAGACATGAAGAGCAGTTGGGAGGATGGAGCAATAATCAGAGAGAGAGGATAAAGACTCTTGAAGAATACTTAACCATGACATGAATGGGAAGTATTAGAATGTTAGCTGTGCTCTTTTGCAACCAAGACACCTCGCTGCCTAATTCTAATAGACCACAGCAGTTATCACTAAATTGGCATAGTAGTAGAAATTACAAATATTTTTGGAAAGCTGCAAAAAAATTTACAAATATCATCTTTGATATTCTGGCTACAAAATATACCAAGGGTATATTTCTTATTTTCATTCTTCATTGAAAGAGCTGAAACTTGCTTCAGACATAGTACAAAACCAATGATAGCCAAACTCTTTCTTCAGCAGCTTGATTAATTACAATTCCCTGAATCACAACAGACACAAACATACATGAAAAATAGATAGATGATCCTAAAGGAATAGACTATACCCAATTTTATATGCTTTCCTTACTTTATCAACTAACTGTGTTGGGGGGTACTGTCTAACCTCTTCTTATTCACATTTGTTGTGCTTCTCCCCTTAGTTATTGGTTAATGAAAGAAAGGATGAATATAAGGCGTTTCCACTGTGTGTTCAACATTCTTTACTAGCAGAGGTGTACACAAGGTTTCAGAAAGCAACTGTTATCTATCTGACATTGTCTGGCTTTCTAGGATTGGACAAGCCATTTGTCAGAATCTGCTTGGTCCACACACCTCTTAATTTAATTGACCATTAAATCAATTTAGCTATATCTAATGAAATATGTTATACATAGTACACTGAAATTTATATAAACAATGTAATTATTTCCTTACAGAATGCATTAAATCTCATTCCAATAGCTCGTATCTTTTATTGGCATTAAAAGGAATTCTTAGTCAATCTAAAATTCCAGTTTTAAGAAGGTGGAACTAAGTACAATTTAAAATTCCTGTTATCCTACAACATTAAAAGTAAGGTTTTCATAAGAAGGCATAAAACCGACAGTATCAATTGCAACATCCCACAGAACTTGAAATTTCCTAAGTACAGGTTTAATGTTCAAAGTTCCATAAGTTAAAATAAAGCCAAAGGTATTCCACTTTCAAAGAAGAATTTGACTTCTTTTAATGCAAAGGCAGACACGTTCTTATTTTCAAATGTCTCTATCACTAACTCTCTGACTGTCTGATCCTAGTGTATTGCAGATATAATCTCCCAAGGCAGTGTAGGTCCTTCTGGTTGCAAGGCAAAGGTTTACAACACTTGTTATTAAAGGCTACAGAATGAGGCAAGGGAAAAGGGGGCCATCTATTTTTTTTCTCCTACTACGAATGTCATCCTCCTCTCCTAAACACTGATGTATTTTCCTGGGCTGCCAAATGATCTATTATACAGCACTAGGAAAGCTTTGCCTCAGCAGGAGTTGTTGAGTGCTAAGTGGTTTATGGATTTGAATGTTGAGGCAATCTGTAAGCAGTTAGGGCAAAAAGAAAAAAAGAACAGATTGGTGAGTGCTTTTACTTTGGCATACCAATATGGATTTCATTTATAATTTAAAAAATTATTTGCCTTGGCTGCAATAATCCATTCTTATTAAGGCACATCTGGTGATAATTATGAAATCTATAAACAGGGGAAAAGTATTTTTTCTACCCAGCAAATAGAAAATCACTAATATTGCTAACAGCCAAGTGGAAATCTCACCCACTCTCAATTGCTATTTTTGAAATACCTAAAACACAACTTATTATCTTAATATATAATTATAGACAGAATAAAAGTTCTGTTAATAATCATATTTAATTCATTATTCTTGCTAAAATTTAATTAAAGCTTTTCCCAAAGAAAACTATCTAAATTTAGTGACAGGTTTATATAACTATTGAACTTCCATTATTACTAATAGGCTAAACTCAACACATTTTGGAAAGAGCAAATGATTTCAATTTATATTTACACCAATCATATGCAAAGTATAAATGTTTTTTAAAAGGACTTAGTACAAATATTTTGCAGAAGAAATGTAATTATCTCTTACACAAAGCTTGTATTATTTCAGTGTGTTATTTATTTTTTGCTGGTCTTAAAAATAATTTTTAGGTTGCAATGAGGCATTGAAAGAATATTAAAAATAAAACATCTATTTGAACCCAGAGAATAAAATTAAAAATTTAAGAGGATCTTATTTTTTATTATAGACTGATACAGATATCAGTTAAAAATAATTTTATTAAATTTTTTTCCTTCATCCACTGCAGCATAATTCAGTGCTCTATGTATATTCCCCGACCATCATCCATCATTAATACAGTCAGGGGATGCTGATTCTGAGAGCTGACTATGAGTCTAGCACTGTACTAGACTCTAGAGAAATCTGAGCAAAATCAGGTGTGGGTGTGGCCCTTTTGCTGAGTCTAATAGATCCTACTGTTACCAGTCACCCTGGACATTCCTTAGGTTAGAGTCACAGGCTTCTAGCACATGGATTAGTTTATCCCCCAAACATTTACCAGAAATTTGTTTTACTGACTAGTGAATATGACTCTTTCCTTCCTTGGCACAATTTGCTTTATTCAACTTTGTTTCTCCAGTTCAAGTGAAGTGCAGAACAGAACACGGAGGAAGAAGCCCAGCTGTGCTGCACACAATTAATCACCATTTCTACTTTGCTCAGAATAGGAGCCACAGCTAACCACCTCTTATGCCCTGAGAACTCACAGCTCTCTGCATGAACTTCAGTTAGAAGAGGTGTCCAGCTTGCTTTTGATTGACACTTAATATCAATGTTTCCCTCCAAAGGAGGAGAGAAGTCACATATCCTAAGGATTATACAGCAGAAAGTTGGGGATATGGAATTGTGAGAAGTTGGTATTAGTTAAGTTTTGACCAGTTTGGTTTGGTTTTCAAAAGAAAGTCCAAGTATTCAGAATTGGAAAATCATTGAGTCAAATTTATATGTATAGATAGATGATATACAGATGATGAATATAGATAGACAGATAATAGATGATAGATAGATGATTGATAGATAGATAGATAGATAGATAGATAGATAGATAGATAGATAGGTGATAGATAGATGATAGATTGATGATAGATAGATAGATGATATAGATAGATAGATAGATAGATAGATAGATGATAGATGACAGATAGATGATACATACATAAATACATACGTACATACATACATACATGATAAACAGAGAGATGCCCTTCCCTCTCGCTAGTCAATGAACACCACTCACCATAGTTAGAGTTTGGTTCCACTCCTATCCTGAAACCTAGTATATTGCCTTACACATCAGAGTCTCTGTACATACAAGTATTTTCTACAAAGCTCACAGCAAGCTGGAAGGAATCCCACCACCATGCCTCCAGACACCATGCTTCTCATTATGAATGAAGTCACACAGCTTATTTCCATGTATCCCCAGTTATTTTCTTCAATAAGGCAATTTCTTTGGAATTTTTGAGTTGTCAAAGGAATCTTTTCAGCTCCTGTGCCAATATATTGTTCTAGGTGAAAATGGGGGTTTTATAGGCATGAAATACACCCAACATCTATATTCTTATCCCCCCCACACACTTAGGGAAAAGATTAAAATGATTATCATTTTCAGGTAATTCACACTACAATGTTTAATACATCTT
The DNA here is from genome assembly GCF_000622305.1 of Nannospalax galili. NCBI lineage: Eukaryota > Metazoa > Chordata > Mammalia > Rodentia > Spalacidae > Nannospalax > Nannospalax galili. The sequence continues at coordinate 3,583,089 of NW_008344488.1, read as the reverse complement.
TACAAATAAAACTTTCTATTACTACATCAAACAACACGTCATGCTGGGAAGTTCTCAAACAAAATAGTTGCTAAAAAAAATTGTTTTCTGAGTCTAGCAAGGTGCCATGCACCTTTAATCCCAGCACTCCGGAGGCAGAAGCAGGAGGATCTTTGAGAGATCGAGATCAGTCTGGTAGTGAGTACCAGGTCAGTTGGGGCTAAAGGGAGACTGTGTCTGAAAATGACCAAAATTTCTTGAACCATTCTTTTGTTTAATTTTATAATTAGCAAAGAAAGACCTGTAACAAAAATAAAGTAATGAAGTTATAACTGAATGCTATTAAGCTAAACATTTTAATACTAAGATTTCACAACAGGTAAGTCAAATTTTCTCCTTTGAAACCAATAGCTAGTGTGTTGGTATTTGTTTTGTTTTAGCTGGTTCGGGTTTTCCTTTATAATTAATTAAATAAGTTTTAATTGAATTTTTGTAAATTTTATGTAATATATTTTATTGTCTTCAGATACCCTCCCCTATATACACCTCCTTACTACCCCACACCAAATTTCATGTACTTTCTTATATATATGAGAGAGATTAGGGCCTATAGAGCCAAAGTTGTGTCCTCAAATACCCTTCAGTGTGGGTCCATCCACTGGAGCCTGATTCACCTATGAAGGGTCTCACCCTTAAAAGAGACTGCACCCATACATGCAGTGGCCATGGAGGCATGAAGAGAACATCAGATTCCTGGAACTGGAGTTACAGATGGTAGCTACCATGTGGGCACTGGAAACCAAACCCTGTTCGTCTGCATAAGCAGCCAGTGCTCTTAACTATTGAGCCATCTTTCTAGTGCCTGGTTTTGATTTTTCAATCCCAACTTTATCACTCAAAAAAATCTGCCTAGAGTTAGTTTTCACAAATTTCACTTCAAGAGATAAGGGTCTGTAACTATGTAAAACAGAAAGGTGAGGCTACCAGGTGTGTGTTAGTTACCAATTTGTTGCTATGATAAATACCATGACTAGAAGCAACTTATAGAAATAAGCATTTACTTGGCTTATGTTTCCAGAGGGATAGTCTATAATGGCCAGGAAGGTACGGGATGCCAGCAGAAGCAAGAAGCTGATGACATTTCCATCCAACACAGAAAGCGGAGTGAGCCTGCTGGAAGGAGAATAGGTAAACCTTTAAAGCCTGCCCGGAGTGATGCACTTCCTCCACCCAAGCTGCGCCTAAAAGTTACATAAACTCCCCTCACAGTGCCACCAAGTAGGGGCCAAATGTTCAAATACATGAGCACATGGACATTTCTCATCCAGACTGTCACAGTGTGCTAGCAGAGTTCTATGCAATATTACTTTTAGTAGAGAATAGGAGCACAGGAAAATTGAGCTCTCACTGGCATCTATCCTTATTATGCTGCAAATTCTTCATCAATGATTATTTTAAAATAATTAAAAATCGCATCTGACTCTTAAATTTAATTGGTCAAATTCCAAGAATCTTAAAGAGAATTTTGCACCTGTTCTCTCACCGCTCCCTCATGTCTTATCCTTTGGGCTCTTTATTATTTTGATTGTTTAACAAATATTTAATTGCACACATTTACAGATTCAAGAATAGGCTTTTTCTGCCACATGGAACTTGGAACCTGACAGAAGAAACAGAAAAATAAGCAAGAAATTACAAAAGGATTTTGAAAAAAACACCTAATAATGAACATTTTGTTTATTTTGCTTGTTTTTGAAGACAGGGTCTCACTACAGATCCTAAGTTGGCCTCAAACTCCTGATCCTCCAACTTCTACCCCCTAAGTGCTAGTACTGAAGGTGGGTACCATTATGTCCAGCTGTAGATATTGTTAATTCAAAGAAGTAAATGGCTTTCTTGAATAAATCTTCCATTTTTAATTTTAATCAATATCCCAAAATATAATGTGTTGTTAGTTTTTTCAGAATATCTTCACTGAAATATGAAGAAAAGGACCAAGAAAGTTAAGGACATTGAAAAATAATTTATGAGTTATATTGTGGGGAGTAGAAATGGAGAGGAGCAGCAGTCAGGAGACAGTCTCTGTAGAGCTCTTCCAAGTATGGCAGTTAATGGGAAACTGCAAAGGCATTTCTAATAGGATTCCAAACCCCAAGGACAGGATAGATCACCTGAATACCCAGTACTCGCTTTTCTTCTATTTTACGACAAGAGAATGCAGGGTGAGCACACCTCTGAAGGAAGAATGGATATTAGTTATTCCATGCCCTCCCCAGCAATTTTCTTTCTAGCCAGGTAGGTTTTTAGCTAAAGGGAAGAATCTCCCATTTGCTTTCCCAAAAGCCTTTTGTGACAAATGACAGCTATATTAACCTGGTGGACAGGTGAGCTGAAATAGAGAATTATTGCATCTACATTGCATTGGACACTGCTTCTGTTCACTTTAGGCAATTCAAGGCTTCCTTTGAATGCTTTGTGAGAAAATTGTATCAAGAGTGGATTTTTTTCCTTCTTTTCTGATGGAGTAGTCTAGGACTAGCTCATGATTAACAACTATCATAGATGGTTCCTTTCCAAAACATATGAAACAAATGATCTAAAGTATGTCTTCAGCTATACAAGGCATATTAAAAATAACAGCACACTGTAGAAAATGCAGCGTAAATCATACGAATCCATCCATCAGGTTAAGAACCATTTGCTTAAAAGACTCTTTTGTTTAATGTATATTTTTTCCCAGGAGCATCTGTAATGATGTTCCGTCTAGAACATCTGTGGACTTCTGAAAAGCCTCTCTTCGGTGTTCAGATGATTAGGTATAAATTAATTGATAAGACTGCTTTGTTAGAAGCTCTCAAGTGTTTCTAAAAAAAAAGAAAAAATAGTAGACCTGATCAGTATTCGATTTCTGTTGATACAATGGCAGCTCCATGAAGATGTGTTCTCGTTCTCTCCTACAGGGGTTTGCACTTACTTCACCTGCTTCAAAGTCATCACAAGTCAGATTCAATGTTAACACACTTCTGCTGGAGACAGGTCTGGCATTTTTCATACTCAACTACACAAATGCACCATATAAAGTTGCAGTGTGGAAGATTCATGTTTATTTTTTAGTGTTATATTTTAAAATAACCTAAGATAAGCAATATTTCTAAGATAATCTAGTCAAACTTTAACCACAACTATCTTAGGTGTGAGAATGGAAACCTTGTGTCAATCTCAAAAACTTGTTTAAACATTATAGTCTCTCTATAACATTATAGTCAGGGAAATAAGGCTTGACTAATAAGTGGAAATGGAAAGAATGAAAAAACATGGGCATGATTTGTCTGACTTAACGGGACAGGATATTCTTACAAGCGAATGTTCTATGAAAGAACGCATAGATTTGGGATAATTTAGAGAAAAATGGAGAAATCTCCATTCTCCTGGCAACAAGGTCTTGGACAACTTTGGTTGTTGGCTTAGCCTAACGTTACAAATATAAGAATACCTTACAGAATGGTGTTGAATGAAGCCTCGGGAAGGCATTTCATCCATGTCAGCCACAAATAACATAGTTAGAGCCAGCACAAGGTTCCACTGGGCATTTACCAACCATTTTTGTGAAACCTCAGCACTTTATTCCTAAAAGTGTTCAAAGTTCAGTGATACTGGTACCAATATATTTTGAAACTTGCATTGGGAAACAATGATTGAATTTTTATTTTCATCTGCAAGAAAGTCTATAGAGGAAATGTCCAGGCTGGTTCTCATGTTTCTACATCCTAAAATAGCAATGCTGACAGTTGAGGGGTAGCTCGAAAGCCACCTTCCCGGGGGTTTGGGTTCTTGAATCTTTTTAAGTGTTTTATATATAAAATGTTGATATAAGACGCCTGTATTTCCTTACTTTAATTATTGGAAACCAGAACAATAGTGTTATGTAGGAGAAAAATGATTTCAAAACTGCAAAATTATGTGAAAAATGTTTTTTTTCTAATTTGAACTCGTTTTCTCAAATTATAGGAAAGTTTCAAATACAGTCTACAGTTCTCATGACTTCTCTACGCATTTCCCTTGGTGTTAATTTTTTTTCCTCCTTTCTCTTCTTTTCACCTACATTTTCTCACATGTACATAATGAATTTTGGTCATTTTCACCCACCACTGCCCTCTCTCACTCCCCCTCCCTTTTCCTGAAACCCTTGTTTCCAACAATCACCCTTCCTGCTTTCATGACTTTCTAATGTGTGTAACACACTGAATTTTTGTCTGTTTTTGTTTTAGGGAAACAGAGTCTAACTACACGGCCAGACTAGAGCTCACTGTATAGGCCAGGAAGGTTTCTAACACAGAGAGATCTGCCTCCCAAGTGCTGGGATTAAAGGCTTCATTGAGTTTAATTAGGGCTGCTAGTGCATGAGCATGGTGGCAGATGATTTACAGGAGCACTGGCAACTCACCAGTGGTGACAACACTGAAAAAAGCGACAGCCCTCCCCCAGCAGCCAGTAACAGCCAATGAGTCCTGGGATTGTGGAGGAGGGTCTCATAGGCCTCTCCTCAACCCCTAATGAAACTTCGAAGGGCCTTATTTTGTGCAGGTCCGGTGCAGCTAGCCACAACAGCAGTGAGTTCAAGGATGCAACAGCCATGGCATGTCAAAAAGACATTTTTTTTGGCAGTACATCCCCAACCTCAGGCTTCTATCAGTCCTATTCACATACAGCTTAGAAAATGTATGAATTAATTTACTAATTAAAAAATGTTTTTTTTCCTCTAAAGATTATTAGGGCTCTTGTTTTAAAAATTCATAAAATTGATTGTAAAAGCCTACATCAAAATGCAGAAATTTTGTGATTGAATTGCCTATTCCATTTCGAGATTAAATTTCACTAAAAATCAGTGATTCGGTATTATTTAGATCAACTTTGAAATGAATTTTCTGATATGTATGTAGTGAAGCCTATGTCTTTCAGCTCTGCTTCCTTTCCATAGTTCATCTACCTTATCTATTCACAGAATATCTAAAATTAACCACTAATGGAAACTTTTTTAATTGCTTTTAATTTACTCTTCTTTCCTAATAAACAGGATGAAAGGAAAAAACTGAACTAAAGAGCATGTGACAAAATATAAATGCTTGACTCTTGAAGGCACTACCTCAGAGCCTGACACTCAGTCAAAAATAAATAAGCTCTTATGCAGTCATGACGGGAATTTTCAGAGCATATTTTATGCATGAGTAAAGATTTTCAGTGCACTAAACTAAAAAAAAAGAAAAAAAAAAGGAAAAATTGAGGATTTATGTGAATATATAGCAGTTTAGAATATAGAGTAGGGAGCTGGGGGAGAGAAGAGGGCCAAATGAAAGAGGACTTGCTATTACCCTCAGCAGTCAAAAACACATTATCGTGAAAAAGAGCCAAGGAATTCTCAGTATGGTAATGTCCCACTTACCTTCCTGCCCTGATGGTGCCTCTATCTCTAGCAAGTGGTCTCAGTAAGCAGCATTTATTACCCCAGAAAGCAAAAGACATGGGCCTCGACTCTCTCCCCATCAGATGAGGTAGTGCCTAAATACTGCTCGATGGTTAAGATCTTTCACAGATGAGTCCATGAAATCATGATTTCTAGTGCTTCCATAAAAGGAAGATTAGAAGTGAGGCAAGGAAACTATTTCTTCCAGTGGCATAGCACTGAGACTGAAAACTAATAATCTTTTTCAGGTAGCAATCCCAAGGCAACCAACAGATGGCTTGTCAGCTTCAGAGATAAACTGTGACCATTGCAAACTATAGTCTGGATCCTGGGATGGGAAGTCAGAAATCTTGACTCGTCCCCAAGATTGTTCAGTCTACCTCACAAAAACATAAACAGGCAAGACATGGTCGCACAGCCTTTAATCCTAGCACTTGGAAGGCAGAGACAGATGGAGCTCTGTGAGATCAAAGCCAGCCTGCTCTATGTAGCATGTTCTAGGCCAGTTGCAGCTAGAGGAAGACCTTGTCTCAAAAAGACCTGAAAAAAAAAAAAGAAAGGAAACAGTCAGTTTTTGAGTCGGTTACAAAGTAACAGACTAGTTAGTTAGAATACAGGTCCTTTGAAATCATTGAGGGCTAAAACTAAAACTAAGCAGAAACCTAAAGTCTCATTTTAATTTACCAGGGGGACAGCTCAACAAGCAATGGTTCACTCTGCATCAACTAAGCAACAGAAGTTGAGCACAGGCAGACTGGACCCTCAGGAAGCTGTGAGGTCACGTCAACAGGAGTCCTAAGTAAAGATAATGTTCATTTGATCATCCATCCAAAGATGTAATAGTAGACCTGAAACTGGTATAGGTACAAAACCTTCACATTATTCTGGAATAGAATGGAGTTCATTCACGTATCTTCTTGATAGTGATTATGAGTAAGAACAAAAGCCATTTTGAAGTCAATATTTTTTGAATTCCAAACCAGGTGCTGCCTACCACATACTTCAATTTGAAGAATATGAATAAATTCATGCCCCCAAACATTTGCTCTATCTGACTTTAATATCCAGATGAGATCTTTTTTTATGTTAATAAATTTTCCAAAACCTGTCTCTATTAAAAGACAATTTGTTATCTCTGAGAAATGGCAGATCTTCTGATCAGCATTGAATCAATTATAAGTTACATTTATTTATAAGGTGAACAACCTATCAAGCCTTGGATGAACCAAGGCTCTGAAGAAACACTTTTTGAAGAAGGATTTTGATAAAAATGAAGATTCAGAAATGTTTCCAAATGTGGGCATCCTGTATACTGTCAACTGTGTGTGGAAACACCAGGCAGTTCCAGATTGGGCTTCCAATCACCATTTAACAGATATCTAACTTTACACTTGCTCGTCCATGTGTTGCTTAAATCAACAAATCATAGTTTTAAATGTATGTGATATAATTTAATGAAGAAATTAGTAATAAGGTAAAGTTTTACTAATGACCCCTTGTCATTGGAGTTACAATTTGGTGACAGGAACTCGAGGAAAGACACAAACAGGGAGATCAGAGAGCTGGCTTGGTGGATTGGGACACATGTTGCCAAGCCTAACAATTCAAATTCAATCCTCTGGACCCACACAATAGAAGGAAAAGAGCTGACTCTAGAAGGTGGTCCTCTGACCTCCACACATGTGCACCATGGCACTTGACACACACACACACACGCACACACACACACACACACACACACGCATGCACGCACGCAAGCACGCACAATAAATAAATGAACGCAATAAATAAATTTACATAAAACAAATAAAATGAACTCTGCTGGTATCTTAACCTCAACATCTGCAACTTAGTCCAACATAGTTTACATTAAAATTTTACCACTAGAACGAGAATTGTGGTTTATCCAAGTTAAAAGTAAAAGCAGCTAACCCCCCCCACCATCCTCCTTTTTCTCCAAACTAGGGTTAAATAGTTTTCCTTCAATAACTGAGGACTTCTTTCTAACAGATATTTAAAATATGACCTTTACATAGAACAGCCCTTCTTCCCAAACATTTTCCATAAAAGAGCAGTTTAAAAATATCCAGGGGTGCAATACCTTTGCACTATTTTTAGAATATGTTTAAAATTGGAAAGTGTTTCTCTGTGCATTGATCCTAGAGTGTCTGAGAACAGTTTGTGAGTCCCCATCTGCCCCCTGGACTTTGACATTTCCTTCCCCACAATGATTAATCATCTCAGAAGTGCAGGAGATGGGCCAGATATTTGGTGTCATTTTTACAGAAACTAATGTAAAAAAGCAGAAGCATAAGAAACTTACTGGACCTGAGAGAGCCCCAAAGAAAAATGCAGGGATACTCCATCCAGGGAAAATGTTCAGTTTACTCAACACTTCTCTGAAGTGCAGGTAACCTGAATTCTCAGACAATAAAAGGAGTTCTTCACACGATCAATTAAATCACACAAATTAACTGAGTGAAAATTGGGTTTCTAGATGCAATCTGCTTGTGAGAACATTCATGGTAGGTCATACTTAGTTCACCATGCTAAAGAAACTTTTCTATTGATCCCAAAAAGAAGGGGTTTATTACAGGAACAGGGTACACAAATTTTGACAGACACAGTTACTCATATAAAAAGTTTTCACAAAATGAAATAGGAAAGAACTCTCAAATTAGAAAGAAAAAGATAGATGTCAAGACTTCACATTTTTTGTTCTTTAAGAAATATGTGATTGAGGCTGGAGAGATTGTTCAGTGGTTAGGAACACTGCTCTTCCAGAGGCCTAGGGTTCAGTTCCCAATACCTATATGGCAGCTAACAACTTTCTCTAACTACAATTCCAGTGGATCCAATACCCTCTTCTTGTCTTAGCAGGCACTAGCCATACACATGCTGCGTGTGTGTGTGTGTGTGTGTGTGTGTGTGTGTGTAGGAAAAACACTTATACACATTTTTTAAAAAAGGAAAATTTGGACTAAGAGAGACAGCTCTTGCTGAAGACTTGGGTTTGATTCTCAGCACCCACACAGCAGCTAACAACCATCTTAACTCCAGTTCCAGGGGGATATGAAGCCCTCTATGTCCTATGCAGGCATTGCACAACACGATTGCTCTTACACACATGCAGGCAGTACACTCATGCAGGCAGTACACTCATACACACAAAATAAAAATAATGAATAAAAGATTTTTTAAAGAGGAAAATGTGTGGCCCACCAGATGTGATGTACACCTATCATCTCAGCCCTAGGGAGGCTAAAACAACAGGATTATGGGTTGGAGGAATGCCTCGGAGACTGTCAGAAAACAAGAGAGGAAAAGAAGTTGTGTGGTCATTAATGTTTTGCTAAACCTGTCTATATATTTAAATCGAATTTGGTTCTTTCAAAGTGTATTTATGAAAATTTATTAAGAGAAAAATTGATCAGAACTGTGAATTTAGAATGCAGCTGTCTCCATCCGCAATGTCTGATAAGAGGTGGTTATTGTTTCGGTGTGTTCCTGTCTTCTTATATTTGACATCTGACAATGGCTGACAGTTAATGAAGCCAACACTTAGAAATCTTGCTGGCTAATTCTCTCACACCGTATCTTTATCTCATTGTTTTAAAAAGATGCTTCCACATGAAGAAACTCTTCTGAAAGTTTAATCCAGAATCAAATGGAGCAATTTAAGAACCCCAAACCTAGAGGAAAACTGTACACAGAAATACTTAATTTTACATGGACACTCTACTTAACAAAGAATCCCTAGAAAGGTCTGTAATTAAATTTAATCTGTAATCCTTGAGAAAAACTTCATCCATTCTTAGAAATAAGTTGAAATGATAATATTTGAGCTTTGTTTCGATTCATAATTAATGCTTTTCTCTCTCGATGAAATTTATTTGTCAAGAACATAAATCCATTTTTATCTGTTTCTTATGGGAAATGGTATTATTCATTTTATTTATTTATGAATTCATATTCTGGATCTTTTCTCCATAAAGTAGTAGACAACCTTTTACAAGCAATATTCTCAAATTTGAATCAACTCTCTGCGGAACATGACAGGAGTTTATTTTCATTCTCCCTTACTCTTATCCTCTACTTTGCATCTTTGAAAAATGGAAATATTGATTTTGAAGCTCTTTCTGATCCTTTAAGCCTACAAGGTTGATATGAGTAGCAAATCCTAGATATATCAAACTGTAGAGAGAAGAGAGGGGGCCAGGCTGGAGGAAAGGCAGCAAGGTCTATTTACAAGAGTCAGAATGAAGACTAGTGTTCCTTAACGTAACAAAGACTAACATAACCAACACACATTCTGGTCTGACTACTGTATGGAACACAGGGGGAAAAGCGCTTGCAATGCTGCACTGGAGTCAAGAAATTCATTGCCCTCCTGAAAGTGAAGGGCAGATGAGATACAATTTCACTCCCTACTGTTTAAGTACACCCTCTTCTCCTCTTACCCAGGTAAACACCTGGCAGAGTGCCTGGTACTCTATAAGTTTTAGCTCCATTCCCTTCCTTCCACCAGCCAACCAGCACTGAATGAACATTAAACACATATTCAGCACTGAGACCAACAACTATAAAATGAATAAAACATAGTGCCTCTTCAGAGTTTGGCCTACAAAGGAAAACTGGCATCATTGGAGTTCAAATCAGGATTTCCCTTGGGACAGATAAAGGACAAGGTATCAACGAAAAGATAATGTGCTGTATGTGAGAAAAATGTAGGGACAGTATTGCAGGCATATGGAAAGGAAAACAATACAAAAGGCCTCATGGCCCAGCATGATGCACACAAAGACAAGCTGGATGGTACAAGCTACACAGCACATTCAAAGGTACAGGGTGAGGTGAGAGCAAGAAAGAAAAAAAAATAACAGGGATGAGAAACAGCTGTTGGGTTTTCAATGCAATTCAGTAGGGCAGAGTTGCCTTTTCACGTAGTGTAATGTAAATCTATTCAAACCAACCCAAAAGTTTATGTTTTCACAAACTTTTACTAGACATTTGCTGCTAGAATAACATGGATTAATTGTTATGAGGAAGGAAATAGTCACTTGGTATCACCTATGGAAAGTATACATAATATAGCATTGACTGGTTTTTGAAATCTTTTTCCTTGTGTGTGTGTGTGTGTGTGTGTGTGTGTGTGTGTGTGTGTGTGTGTTATGTATTTGGAAGTGCTTGCATGTGTGTGTGGTGTGCATTTGTGTGGGAGAGTGTGCATGTGTGCCTGCATATGTATAAAGACCAGAGACTGATGTTGGGCATATTTCTCAATTGTTTTCTGCCTTATTTTCTGAGACACAGTATCTCTCTAAACCTAGAGCTCATTGATTCAGCTAGGCTGGATGGCCGATGAGCTCCAATGAGCTCCCATATCTGCCTCCTCAGTGCCAGGATTACAACATGACCTCTGTGCCCAGGTTTTTTAAATAATTTAATTTAAATTAAATAATATTTTTATTGCTGATTTGAGAGTTTCATACAGTGTATTTGATCTTTCTCCCCTCTCCCATCTCTTCTTAAATTCACCCACACTGCCCTAAAACCCAACTTCATGTCCTCTTTCTTTAAAAAACATTGAGTTCAATTTGTGTCACCCAAATATTTAATCCTCCTCCTGGAGTGTGGTCAACCTGTGAGAGGCCACACTCTTAAAGAAATTCTACTCTCCTTCTTTGGTATTATCAATAGTCAATAGCTACTCACTTAGGGGGAAGACTTGGTATACACCTCCTGCCTCTATGCTGGGATTTCATTTGACTTCAGCTTGAGCAGGTCTTCTGTGTGCTGTCACACTTGCTATGAGTTCATATGAGACGCTGGCCCTGAGTCTACAGAAAACACTGGTTGTGCTCATCCACCACCTCTGGTCTTTACAATCTTTCCCACCCCTCTTCCTTGAAGATCCCTGAGTCTTGGTGAGAGGAATGTGATATAGATGTCCCATTTAAGGCTGAGCACTCCACAGCCTCTTCTGTTTTGCATGTTGACAAGTTGTAGATCTCTGTGTTAATGGTCATCTACTGAAAAAGAAGATTCTCTGATGAGGGTTGAAAGATGCCCTAATTTTTATGGGTATAGTGCTAAGTCATGAGGAGTCATTTTAATCCTATGTCCATTTAGCAGAATAATAGTAGTGGGATCTCCCCTGGGATTTATGACCCTGCCTCATGACCCCTTACTAGTTTCTGATTTCTATGGTGTAGAAACCTGCCACAGTGTCTGTCTCTGAAAACTGAAATTAGATCAGGGGACTTTTGACATTTGTCTGCCCAAGAGCACTTTCACTGTCCTCTTGAGAGTCTTTATTAGAAGCTCAGTGTTTGAAGTTTACATATGATAAATTTTCAAGCAATACAAAACACATAGGAATTTTCCCATCATAGTAGTAAGAAAACAAGCATAATGCCCAAGGCCATGGAAACTGGTTCAATAACAGATTTCCTTTGATGTATATAGGAACATAAAATGGGGTGGGGGAGTTTACACCTGCTCTAGCATCCCAAGGACAGCTATCTTCTTCCCAGCATCCAGGGAGCAGACTGTCCTTTCCTCAAGCCTTTACATCAAGAAAGTCCAAAGAAGTCTATTAACTCTTAGTGAGCCAAGTGACAGGAGCCTGTTAACTATTAATGAACAGAGCACTATTGTCCTTAAAGGACAAGGGGGTAACTACATTATGGTATAGGTCTTCTAAACGAAACACAGATAAATATCTAAAGATCTGAAGCTAGCATACACATATGAGAGAAAACATGTGAGGCTTGTCTTTCTGGGTCTGTGTTATCTCATTCAGAATAATTGCTTCTAGCTCTATCCTTTTAAGAGTTTCATAATTTCATTTTTCTTTTTTTTAAATTTTATTTATTATTTTTATTTTATGTGTATGCGTGTATCTCCTACATGGAGGTAAGTGCACCCATGTCATACCACACAGGTCAGAAGAGGCTGTTGGATCCCCTGGGACTGCAGTTATGGACATTTGTTAGCTGCCATGTGGGTGCTGGGATTCGAACCTAAGTCTTTTGCAAGAACAACCAGTGTTCTTAACCACTGAGTAATCTCTCCAGCCCCATATTTTCATATTTCTTAACAACTGACTAATATTCCATTATGCAAATGGAAACTATTTACACAATACGTTATCTATTCATCAGTTGATAGACATCTAAGTTGTTTCCATGTCCTGGCTGCTATGAGTAGGGCAGCAGTGATCACAGATGAACAAGTATCTCCATAGTAGGATATAGAGTCCTTTGGGTATATACCCAAACAGTACTATAGCTGGATCACGTGGTAGATCTATTTCTTGCTTTTCGAAAAATCTCCACACTGATTTCTATAATATCTGCATCAATATGCAATCCAACCAGCAGTGCCTAAGTGTTTCCCTTTCTCCACATCCATGCCAGAAGTTTTTTTTCTTTTTAAATCTTAGCCATTCTGACTGAGGTAAGATATAATCTCAAGGTAACTTTAATTTGCATTTCCTTAATGGCTCAGGACATTGAACATTTGTAAAATTTTTTCTCAACCATTTGCATTTCATCTTGTGAGAACTCTGTCTAGATTCTTGCCTGAATTTTTATTGGGTTGTTTATTTCTTGACATTTAGGATTTGTTGTTCTCTGTATATCTAGAGGCTAACTCTGTCACACATACAGATGATAAACCATTTTTCCCCCATTTTGAAGGCTGTCTCTTCATTCAAATGATAGTACCTGTTGCCGTAAAGAAACTTCTTACTATCATTTTGTTCTCTTTGTCATTTCTTTTTGTGGGGGTTAATGCCTGAACTATTGGGGTCCTTTCAGAAAGTCCTTTCCTGTACCTATAAGTTCAAGGATCATCCCTATTTTCTCCTCTATCAGGTTCAGGGTATCAGGTTCTTTGCTGAGCTCCTTGATCTATGTGTACTTATGTTTGTGCAGGTTGAGAGGTAAGGATCTAGTTTCATTCTTCTACATGTAGCTATCTATTCTGGCTTGCAATATTTGTTGAACATTGTCTTCTTCCCGATGTATATTATTGGTCTCTGTCAAAAATCAAGTGGCTGTGTATAGACTTATTTCCAGGCCCTCAATTCTATTTCATCAATCAGTGCATCTATTTTATGCCAGTTCCAAGTTGTTTTGATTGCTGTAACTCTTTTTAGTTCAGAATTTTTTCACTGCCCTGGGTTTTTTGTGTTTTCATATGAAATTTAGGATTATTTTTCCAGTTCCTATGAAGAATTTCATTGAAATTTTGGTGAGAATTACACTGAATATGTAGGTTGATTTTGGTAGGATAGTCACATTTACTTTATTAATCCTATTGATCTATGATGTGCCCAGGTTTTTATGTGCATGTTGAAGATGTGAACTCAAGTCCTTATGATTTGAGGACAGGCACTCTAGTGACTCAGTCATTTCCTCTGCTCTATAAAAATTTCTAAAGCAGGTACTTAGTCAATTGAGTCCTGAAGTACAAATAGAAATGTGCCAGATAAAGAATTACAAGAGAAAAAGAGATCTAGTCCCAGTCCCAAGGGCAGAGAAAATACCTTTCTGGATAAAGAATGAAAAGCAAAGATGAAGGGGAAAAGAGAAAAGAAAGAGAATCCAGCAAAGACTGGATTGCAGAACCAGTGCCAACCATACCAGATTTTATCTCTCAGGTAGTAGTAGGCCATCAAAGCATGAATGTGATTGCATTATAGAGCATTTGTTTGGGCTATGTTCTGGGAAATTGGCTCAAACAATGTATGATAGAAAGTAAGGAGAATAAGGTTGTTTCAGCAATCTGCAATTATGATAGAGACTTAAACCACAGGAAGAAGAGTATGGCTGGAAAAGTGGGCAGGTTTCAGAGATATTTAAGAGATACAGACACACTTACACAATGTACTACACATCAGCTCTTACAGAGAGAAACAATGATGAAAAGCTGTACATTAATTCAACAATATTTAGTAGGCACTTATCATATATCATCCAAGGTTTTAGGATATAAAAATAAAGTAGTGAGGAAGGAAGACACAGTCACTGATCTTATAGTTTATAAACTAACCAGAGGCAGATGATAACTTAATAAATAAATGACTGATTTACATGATTTTAGATGCTTACTAGGATATGAATGAAATGTTTAGGAATGATACAGTAAATAATGAGGAAGGATTATGGAATCTTCTTGGATATAACAGGTCAACCATGCTTTTTTGAAAACAGGTTATTTGTGCCAAAATTTGAACGATGTGAAGGGGATAGTCATGTAAGTGTAGGAAAGAGTGCTCTAGGATCAAGTAAAGCTTATACAAATATCCTAAGGCCATGCTCACACTAAACAAGAAAATAAAGGTAAATTAGAGAGTAAACAAATAGGTGGTGGGGGCGGGGAGAGATAGGCAGCAGCCAAGTGCCACATGAACTTAAGGGCCATGGTCATGCATCAGTATTGCAATTCGTTTTCCAAGAGCAGAAACTTAAGGATTTTAAGCAGGCAAAGTCTTTAGGTTGTTATTTCCCTTCCAAAATAGCCATTTATCTTCTCTATACATTTTAGGGAAGTTGGGGCAAGAGTGTAATCAAGATGCTATTTCAAGAGGCCAGTATACTAACCTAAGTGAAAGCAAATGATTTAGAGTAGAGGCAGGAGAAGTGGTTGTTGGATTTAGAAGTCAAAGAATGCAGAGATGATGTGATTGGCTAATGAAATGACATAAAAAGTAAGGATGAGCTGGGTGTGCTGGCACACACCTTTAATGTCTGTACTTTAGAGGCATAGACAGATGGGCTGCTGTGAGTTCAAGCAAGCCTAGTTTACATAGCAAATTCCAGTCCAGCCAGGCTATGTAGTGAGACTCTGTCTCAAAAAAGAAAAAAGACAAAGTAAGAACATTGAGTATTAGATTTGACTCTTGGGGTATGGCTTTTTGTTTTGTCAGAAGAAGAGGTTGACCTAATTCACCAAGATGGAAAAGACATTAGCATTACTTTGAATGCTTGGACCATGGTTCCCTTTGGGTGAAAATGCCCAGGGAATCACTATAACTAAAGAAAAAGGAGGACTGGATATGCTTCTGCATGATTGGTCTGGTCAAGTGGGTAGATGATAATACTAACACTAAAGTGGGAAACACACTGAGCAGAGAGAAGGGGTCTGGGATACACAGAGATGCTGTTAAAATAGTAACTTTTATCCACAGGCACACAAATGGCAATTGCACAAAAGACTGAGATTATGTAGCTTGAGACTACCGTAGCTCTGTTAGCCTGCACATGCTTATAGATAGACTGCAATAAGAAGCAATTGCTCATAAGAAAGGGCAGTGGCTTGGGGGGGCCACACAGGGTGAATAAAAATGATTCTAAGTCATATGAGGAGAAAATCAGGGGGATTATGCTGTCATTCTTAATAAGACAAAATAATATCTTAAAAATTAACAAAGTACTGAGGAGAAAATCAGGGGGATTATGCTGTCATTCTTAATAAGACAAAATAACATCTTAAAAATTAACAAAGTATCATGGAAATTATACTGTGGCTAAGAATCAATCATCAACTTCGAGGTCTTATGCTAAATACAGCTGTGAAGAGGAGAGTCTGTATTGTATGATTTTAATAAATATTCTGAGATGCACTAAATTTAGTTACAAAGTCTAGTGGGTGGAGGTGAGAGAAGATCAGTAAATTAATCAATGATTAGTTTGGGGCTGAAACCAGTAAAAGACTGTTCTACATTTCTGAATGTACAATAAAGCTTTGGCATAAACCCCTGAAAGCCAACCGATCCTATTTAAAAGTAAAATTTCTAGACTACTAGCAGAAACCAACTGAGAAGCATCAAATCCTCCTAATGGACACCCCTCTGATTGCAGAGTCTGCCACTGTTCCGCTGTGTGTGGCTCACTCTTCTTAACCACAGCCAGTGTGGGTTTAACTCATGCTTTTCATCCCCAAGTGTTCACTATAACTACGCCCTTGACTATTAGGTCTGAAAGACATCTTTAACTGATATCCAGTCTTGTTGCTGGCAATTACAGAACTTCATTCAGGACTTTGCCTTTTTCTTATTTGCATATATAAGAGATCAATAAGCCCCTTTATATCAGAGAATGCATGGTCTGAAGAGTCTGAGCGTAGAAGCAGAAGCTGTGAAGGAGATAGTTTTAGAGTGCACTTGAAGTTATGGAGATGCATTTAGAGGCTTTTATGATAATCAAGAACATGTCTACATAGCCTGAGCTAAAACCATGGTGACAGTATGATAATAAGAGAGTCTGGGAAACCATTAGCATCTATAACCCTTAGCAGGTCATACTGATCCATTGGACGTAGACAGTGAGAATTGCAGCCTACAAAGGCAAGTGATTATTCTCTTAACTTAAGAAATGGGAACATTTCAGTGCCACTAGTTGATAGTGCAGCTGCTGTTAGAAAAGCAGGAAGCAAGTAAAGATCTTAGACAGGGCAATGAACCTCAGCTTCAACTTGGGACATTAGAGCCTGAGCTTCGCTTATTCAACTCTTTCAACCAAGTAATATGGACAAGAAAACTGAATGTCAAATAGAGAAGCCAGAATCAGAGCATCAGAGATTTTGACAACATTTTATATATTCTAAATTCAATTTAATTACACTACAAGGCTGCCAGAAGTGCTTAGAGGAGAGGCTTTTACTACTGAGAATGTTTCCAAGATCTTTTCATACAACATAATATTTTGGGGCTGGAGAGACTGCTCAGTGGTTACTGCATTTGTGGAGGATCTAGGCTTGGTTCCCAGCACCCACATAGAGGCTCATGACTACCTGTAACTCCAGTTTCAAGGAATGTGATGCCCTCTTCTGGCCTCTGAGGGCACCAAGCAGGCATGATATATTTATATATGGACATGGAGGTAAAACACTAGCACACATAAAAATTAAAAAATAAATAAATCTTTTAAAAAACATAATGTGTTTATTTGAACAATAGAGATTAACTTCGGAGTTTCGGTGGGCATGAAAGAAGATTGCAAGTCACCACCCAATTTAATAAGTAAAAAACCTGAATAAACTGAATAATCAAAAAATTTGAGATTCTTCAGAAAATTGGCATCCTAAGGAAAATGGCTACCTCCTCCCAAGTCATGGAAACAAGTCAAGCAATCACACAGAATCACAAGTCACTGGAGCAGAAACCCACCCACCAAGTCTAACTGGAAACAAAATCTGACAAACTATAAGACTTGCTATGAACAAGTCTGTGATCCAAACATTTAGGGGCACTTGGTCATACGGGACCCCAGTTTCATGAATTTACTTCAGCTTCCCTTACTGAGATCTTGTGAAATTCACAACTCAGTGGCACAGACTTGCCAAAATATTCTAGAACATTTCCCCTCCCCCTATAAATTTCACTAAAGGCCCATGTTAAGTTGGCATGGGAGATGGTCTTTGTCTCATGACTGAAGACTTTGTTACTAGTGGGTGGGTCCAATCATTAACAGGTGATTAGCTCATCAGAGCACTGTCATATTCAACAGATTAATGGATTGATAGATTCGTAATTTGATAATGTTATTGGAAGGTAGAAGAGTCTAGGAGTTGGAGCCATATGAAAGAAGTAGGTCAATGAGGGAGGTATCTTTGAAAGAAGGATCTATTGGCCATATATCTTCCTACATGTCTTCGTTTGCTTCCTGGCTACAATGAGTTCACAAATTCTGTTCCACTATGCACTCTCTGCTATGAAGGTCTGCCTGGCCTTAGGACAAAAGAATGAATCAGTCCACACCTTGAACTGAAACTGTGAGCCAAAATAGCTTCGTGCTCCTTTTCAGTGGTTCTTTCGGGTGTTTGTCATAGCAGCAAAAAGTCTGACAGCACCGCCAACTTGCCAACTCCTTTTACCTACATCAGTCATTTGACAACAACAAGCCAAATAATTCACGAGGCATACTAAAAAGCAAAAACCACAATTTTCTAAAGAGATTGACTGAACATCAGGGCAGTGATGTTGGAATGGTC
Source organism: Nannospalax galili (assembly GCF_000622305.1). Lineage (NCBI taxonomy): Eukaryota > Metazoa > Chordata > Mammalia > Rodentia > Spalacidae > Nannospalax > Nannospalax galili. The sequence continues at coordinate 3,564,647 of NW_008344488.1, read as the reverse complement.
AGGCTATCAATCTAAAACATCTCTAATTAATGTGCTCAAGGCTCTATTGGAAAGGGGAGACAATATATAGGAACAGAGGAGTATAATCAGAGAGATGGAAACTGTAAGAAAGACTATAAAAAGAAATTATTGAAATCAAAACCACGATAACATGGGAAAATACTTATGCCCATCTCTGCAGCCCCTAGAAACCTCTGCTTTTGTTCAAAGCTTCATGAGTATTAATTAAGGAGAAGCATCAGTTAGGATGATGGAAGAAGGAATTTGTAGTAATAATGCTAAAAATGCTGTTCTTTTTGGCCCTGACAGAAAGCACTCCATCCAAGCTCCTACTGTCCCTACATCACCTGCGCCGTGCCTTGATTAGGCCCTGGTACCTGAAAATTGATGGGAAGGAAGCACGGAGTACAAGGGCTCTCTTCAGTGAAGCATTTCATAACTGCTGCTTCCACACTGTCCGGGCATATTACACCATCAATTGTGTGACTCCTACTTATTATCACTAATTGCTGCAGAGAGAATGATGCTGACCGCTGCAGAGCAGCCACTAAACCCAGAAAGGTAGGGCCAGGAGCACTTAATCGTTTATTGGGGCCATTGCAAAATCCTGGGAGGAGAATCAATTTCCCTGTAACTATCTGCCTGATAGCAGCAAAAGGAGCTCAGGTTTTTAGTAGTAAATAACAGCCTCCCGAGGACCAATCCTTAATTCCTCACTAAAACTTGCCCTTTACAGTAAGTTATCATAAGCTACTGTTCATCCTCATACATACTTCCCATCTCAAAAATGAGTTTTGAAAGCTAGATTCCAATGCCTTAAAGATATTCTTAATTCTTTGCTTATTTGTAGTTAAAAGCCAGAAGAGAGTATTCACAAGAGGCCTAGGGCAAGCCTTTCTTATTTCCTGTTATTGTTTATCTTTTTCTATTTCAAGTAGATGTTTTGCATGAGTTTTATCATGAAAAGGATACAGGAAAATAGAAAGGAACTCTATGATCAGTGACACGGCTTTCTTTAACTGGAATGCTAAATGAAAGAGTTTGCATGCGTTGTTATAAATTACTTGTGCCCCACCTCCTTTAATCTAATTGTTCTTGCTGCTTGGAGTTAAGGACTCTTGGGAATCTGCTGAAAACTCTAGAATTTCTTCTAAGCCAAAACACATACACATAAAGTTACATACAATCTCACCCTGGCACCAGGGAGGGACTCCCTATGTGATTAAAGACTTATGCAAAGATTCCCTGCTGTAAAGGGCAAGACCCTATTCCAAGTGCTCTCTTTACAATTGTGCCTTTAGTGCCCTTTATCCAGTGATGAGAAATCATTTCTTCTACTCTCCAAAGGATGGTGGGAGCATTTTACTTGGTACTCGGCCAAGACATTCCTCCCTCCAGTGCCCATGAAGGTGAGTATTGCTAATTTGTTTTGTTATCTGATATAGTTATCTGCTCTCTGCTCCTGTTCTCTTAATTTATCAAAATATTTTGATCCCTTCAGTTTCACAGTCATCCAAAGCTCACTACACACAGCTTCACCTCAACCCGGAGTGTTACACTCTGATTTCTTTCTCCGGCTTAGTCTATTGAGTTCTTTTCCTCATGATAGTTTCTCCACGTTATTTACAGCCTTCCTAGGGGTAACAGTGTGAGAGGGGCAAATGCCCCCTGCATCCAAGTCAGACTCTGAGAATACAGAAGACAGCTTAGAGCTTGGCATCCTACGTGCCCAGTATTTTCCACAGCAGAGCACTCAAATCACCCTGCTCAAAGTGCCTGCAGACACACTTCTCTCCTTCATGTTGAAAGTAAATCAAACAGACACCATATGACTTCTGGATGTGGAAACCCTCAAATCTGAGGAGGGTGAGACACTGCACCTCCCAATTTGCTTCACAAGTACTTTGGAGACAACCTAAAACTACAGAAACCTCACTCAACCTTAGAATCCTCATCAGCATCCTTACATTCCCTTCTGAAAGACTGAATGAAAACCTTAGTTCAGTTGTAGTGTGTGGGAAGATTATATATTTGCCAAAAAATCGTGCTTATGCCATACTCACTTCAGAGCATAGTGTCCAGTGAGTAAAGAGAGATAAATATATCTAAGATGAGAAAAGTTTGTTCCCACAGGAAGAAATGTTGTGTAGCCATAGCAGTTTTAGATAGTGGAGCATGAAAAAGAAAAAGATGAAATAAGACGTTGATTCTTAAGAGAGAGATTACAGTAGAGATCTCCCAGGAGGCTCTTCAAGGAAAAGTGCTCTTGTATTCCATGCTCCCACCCCCTATCAATTTTCCAGGTAGCAGAACATAATCAAGGGATGAAGCAGGTAGTGTAGGGACAGTAAGGGCTTGGAGTACCCTATTTCCCTGGACACAGCCTGGTAGATGGATCACATATCTCCTAGATGTGTGGAAGAGCTATGGAAGAGCTATGGCCACCTGGAGCACAGGCCTGAATACAGTATGAAAGTGTCTGCCCAGCCAAGTGGAAACATCTATGTCCATCAAAGAATGTGACATGGAGTCTTACCAGAGGTCACAGAGGGGATGGGATGTGAACTACTATGGAACATAATAACAACTCACTTAAAGGAGGGACAAAAGCACCTCACTGTTGAGGACCAGTGATAAACCACATAAACCAAACACTGAGTGGAGATTATAAAGGAACACCACTGGAGACAGACACCACGGGCTGAATTCACACAAAATCATTGTTCCTCGACTAAGATGGAAAAAGCAAATGAGAATTATGACATTTTTGAACATGGCAGACCACACCTCCAGCCACCCTCTGCCCATCCATCCGTGTCCTCATATGCTGTTGATTTCCTTTGTATCCAGATGCAATATGGGAAGAATGAAAATGAGAACGGCTTTAAAATAATGAGTGATCAACTCCAGTGATCAAATTTTAAAGCAAGAAAGTCCGAAATACCTTTGACAGGAAAGAGCAGACATTTTCAACAAGAATGGAAAAGAATAAATTGAGGCTAGTTACACAGCATAGTTATATATCTGTGTATCACTTGGACAGTAAATATATTTTGAGCCCTCTTCAGTCACCATGTTAAAAATAGAATAAGTTCTGTGGAATTACTCCAGGAGATTTATGCCTATATACAAATTTCTTTATATTTAACTTCACATAAACTCATTTGATAGATACTTCATTCACCTTTAACAGTATTGCAGTCATGTTAATTTATTCTACAAGTAATTTTCTAAGTGTGTACAGTTCTGGGAATCAAACTATGGCAAAACCACCACCACACCTGAAATGGAAAAACTAACTCCATTTTATTCTAGCTGACTTTTCCCACCCTGTGTTTGTGCCCACCCCCAGCCCCCAACCCCTTCCTCCGCAGTCAGCCAGGCAGAACCACCATGAACACCGCACCTACATTTCATGAAGTACATTGTTTCTACAGTACTGGGAAACTTACAGCTAAGCAGGTAGCACATCCTCTCCCAGCTACACAGAATGGAGCCCGTTGTTTCTGAAAGTCTGAGAAAGTTGTTTTTCCTAACCAAAGTGTCAGCTAATAAAGGTTTCCTAATTCGACCATCATTTTGTGATGTCCTGTGCCTCAAACTCTGTGTTACCATCTACTGCCTATAAGTCTTTATAAGGAATTCGGTTAGTTCAAAGGTGTCCATGAGTTTCATTTACTGAGAACAAATTATAACTTTAAGAGGTATTCAAAGTCATTGGACTCTTTATATTAAGTATGAAGTTTACCATTATGAAATTTATAT